>NW_026126011.1:0-144208 GCF_943737965.1 Phodopus roborovskii | reverse complement strand
CACACAAGTGGAAAACTGGGGCTGTACATGGATTGCTGGAATGCCATTGAATGCTTTCTTCTGTGCCTGACACTCCCAGGAAAGGAGTAGTGAAGCAAACTCCCTCACTGTCAGCATATTGTCACTCTGTTACAGGAGACATATTTGCCCACCTCTGGCTATGGTGCACATGATACAGCTGGCCATGACTTGACTCCTCCACTTGGTCCTGAGATTAGAGGAACTGAGGGGCCCTGCCTTTGCAGTGGATCCAAAAGGCCAGTTCCCACCACCCCCTCCTCCAGGATACATCTGTGGAGGTCCTGGATGGTATGTCCCACCAGGGGACTTGTGGGCCCACCATTTCCTCCAATGTCAGGTAGGTTTTGTTTTAAAAGTCTTGAGTATGTTTCAATGTTGATCTGTGCTTTCCTTAAAATTTGGTTCTAGATTCTGTGAGAAACAGTGGCCAGAACCAACTTGATAGGAAAGGGTCGTGAGGATCTCAGTTTACGGTCCAACAGTCTGTGATGTCAAGGCTTCACCTTGATACACATTATTCAATTTTGAAAATGAATTGTGTTCTGCCAAGCCAGTAGAACAGTAAATTTGCAAGTTGAGTCTGTTTTTATTGCCTGTTTTTCTTTTTTTCTCTCCACCTCACATGGTGAGCCTGTCCCGGAATTTTCTGTTCACCAGGCCTCCCTAATATCATAGATAGCCACATATATTTGAATCCCAGGTGCGGAGAGTAAATTCCTGGGCCACACATGCCCATCTGCAAACCGTTTTCAGATTAAATTTCTGTGTCTTCATTGATGAGAATGTAACTAGGCCAATATAGCATGTAATGACTCGATGTTTTCACTAAAAATTCAGGAGTCAATTACTTCAAAGTTTTCCCCCCAAAGTCATTGTTCCCACCCAATCATGTTTAAAATATAAAATACATTTTCTATTTTGTTGCTGTGAATCATGTATCCATGTGTTTATAACATGGAGAAGAAAAAGAACCAATCAGTGCTCCTAGGTGTCTCCTCTCTGCCATGGACTCTAGTGTTATGCTCCTAGGTGAATGATATGCCTTTTTTGGGGTGCAAGTGCTTTCTCTGACATTACAGGGAATTTCACTTTTAGGATGTCAGGTTGGTCTCATGGTAGGAATGTGAATTCTGAAAGTTTTATTCCATTGAAAAGCTCTTTTACAGTAAGACTTCAGTGCACTGAGATATCATATAGCTCTTTAGATAGGACAAATGCACTTGAAAGTGTTAGTGATGTTATTTCTTATTAATGCTATGTACTTAACAAGTACATATTTCCACTCAAGATTTATTCCTTTGATCAAGTATTGTGGTGTTGAGTTGGGCACATCAAAAACATGGTCTAGAGCTTTTGGTTGTATAAGTGAACTGTACAGGGGTTCAACCTCACTGTCCTACTCCTAAATCTTGGATCCGGAGAAACGTGGAGGTGCCTAGTCGCATTCCATCTTACTTTCCCCAAAGAGGCACAGTGGCCCCACTCACACATCATGAAAGTATATATGAGCCCCCACCAGACTCGATTCCCCCTTCCCAACAACCAGCTACCGAACGTGCAAACTGCACCTGCAGGCACCTCCTGAAACACAAGGAGACCTGGCACTTTCCATGGCAGTCAGTTCTTCTCATTGGCTGTTTAGGCGACTGCTGTTCCTTCTGCACTGCTGCTGTTGCTCAGTTGGAAGCCTAATGCAATTAGAATTTCAGATTAGTTTTTGGAAAGGAAGTGTGATATGATTACTAATCTTATTGGTAAGTTATTTCACTTTGAGTTCAATATGGATAGTATCTTTTACTTGGATTATTATGTCTAATATAATCCTGGTTGTTATATGTGCAGTCTCAGTATTGGGGATATCTTAACCACTACTATCTATTTCTTTAGACCAGGAATGTATAGAAACATCTGGTTCCAGAGAAACGTATATGTACCTGCAGCTATAGTCACTCAAGTTTTAATTGAAGTAAAGTCTTATTTGGCAGTGTTAATATTAAACCCAGGCAGTGTCCCATCAACATGGTTCCATAATGAGTATATTTTACTCTGTGCTTCCAGATAGAAGGGTCTGTGGCTGGAAACAATGGTAGGTGACTGGTTAATACTGGCTCCTCCAGCAGAACTGAGGACATGGGCTTTGTTTCCAGCATCTACATAGAGGTTCCGTGCAAGGCACTGTTCTCTCTTGGCCTGGTAGTATGCCCTGGTAGCAGCCCTCCTTGGCAGATATCCCATGAATGTGGCAATGCTTCCATCTTCTTTCTGTGTATCACATTCATGTGTGAGGCATGTGAAGGACAGAAGAAGCCATCAGAGACCCTGGAATTGAAGTTACAGATGGCTCTGGGCTGCAGTGTAGTTTCTGTGAACCAAGCACGGATCCTAAAGGAAGAGTAGACTTTTCCCTTGACCATTTGACCACACCATTCATGCTGTGAATGATATAGGTGTGTCAGCTAGTGTGTGTGTGTGTGTGTGTGTGTGTGTGTGTGTGTGTGTGTGTGAGGTTAGTTTTGATGCCATAGTAATGCCTTCCATTATCTGGCCATAATACAAAATCTCCTGAGTCCCATGGGTATCATCTCATTGATTGCAGGCCATTTATATCCATCATGTTTCCTACAACGATATGAAGCCTGACGAAGTCAGTGGATATTTAAACGACTACCTGTAAAATCACTTGTTTTCTTGTTCTTAGTTAATTATCTTACTCTATCATTTCATATTTAGTAGATTTAATCTGTCGGGATGCCTGCTTCTATCACTCATTATACACTGAATCAGGAAAGGTGTGTATCTGTTGTAGTTATAAATGCAATGGAAATAAAGAAAAAAAAATAATATTAAGAAATTGAACTTTTCATTGTATATTTGTTGTGTTACGTGTAAGAGTCCTCGAACATAACAGTGCCTGTCCAGTCCTGAAGGAAAGGTTGGCATACCATGCAGGCAGGACGTGAATGCTGAATCTCTAGTTGTTCTTTAAGGCTGATAAGGCAAGATTGCCTAAGAGCCAGCTGTACATGTCACCAGCACACTTCAAACCCATATGTGTTCTATCGAAATTCTCCCAAGTGTGAGGTTGTATTTGTCACCGTAATGAGCATTGCTATCATATTCCAGTCACCGTGTATTCAATCCCGACAAGTGAAGTGGGACATGTAAGTGGTATTTGGATTGGGAAACCTCCTGAAAATAAAGGGAGAACTCATGAATTTTCCTGGTTTAACTTCTAGGTAAGTCAGTGTACTCAACATTGGAGTCCAGGAAGAGTGCCACCAAAGACTACCCCGTGGTAAGTTTTGGGAACTGGCATCTATCCATGGATCCACAAGGAGTTTCTTGGTTTCATCAGAACAAGACTTGAGCTCTTGTGCATTGTGATATTTATTAAGTATACTTGCACGTAGCATTACTACTCATTGTTGACTTGTAACCTTCTGTGATATCCTACAGATCACGGGCCAGGGATTGATGGCCCACATGTCCCTAGCATTTCGCAGGTTCAGGCAGGAGCATGGTATTTTCAAAGCCTGCCTGTGCTATATGGACAGAATGCGCCTTCAAAACCTGGTAGAACTGAAAACGCATACGCTATTAAAACTACTCACGGCTGTTCTGAAGGACCTGGATTTGATTCCCAGAAACTCTGTGGTGGCTCACCACCCATCTTAACTCCACTTCAAGGGATCTGATGTCCTATTCTGCCCTTCAAGAACAGTGAGGGAAAACAGCATGCAGACATACATGGAGTCAAAAATGCCCTTTATATGAAATAAAAAAAAATGCTAACAAAAACAACAGAAAAGTAAAAAAAAAAAAAAAAAAAAAAAAAAAAAACAAAACCTGATATCCCCACATCAACTTTTACAACTTTTAGATGACATTCCAAACTTGTTTACTTGCAATGCTCTATTGCTCTATTTCAGACTTCCTTCCTGCAAATCATATTGGAGTCATAATTTGTATCTATATTACTTTTCTCATACTGCCTTGATTTTGTTCATTGTGAACATGTCCTCATCTCAACAGTTTTCCCATTTGTGTGTGTCTGATAAAAAGTGTCTTTATTTTTCCACTCCAGAAAGGTTTTTCCATTAGAGATGATTCCAGTCTTCGATCCCACAGTTTTGACAATATGGCCACATACTGACAGGACTATACCATGCTCTGAACTCTAGTCCATGTATTCAAGGCCATTGGCTCTACCTACCTCCTGGTGCATATCTATTTCATAAAGTGTCTATCTATCTAGATCAGCGTGAACTGTGTTTTTGTTTGAGAGTGAACTAGGGAGAGTGTAACTGCGATGTTTATTGATTTGTGCTGAACTAGTAAACCTAGTTAGGAGAGCGAATAGGCGGCACCTACACACAAGTGGAAAACTGGGGCTGTACATGGATTGCTGGAATGTCATTGAATGCTTTCTTCTGTGCCTGACACTCCCAGGAAAGGAGTAGTGAAGCAAACTCCCTCACTGACAGCATATTGTCACTCTGTTACAGGAGACACATTTGCCCACCTCTGGCTATGGTGCACATGATACAGCTGGCCATGACTTGACTCCTCCACTTGGTCCTGAGATTAGAGGAACTGAGGGCCCTGCCTTTGCAGTGGATCCAAAAGGCCAGTTCCCAACACCCCCTCCTCCAGGAAACATCTGTGGATGTCCTGGATGGTATGTCCTACCAGGGGACTTTGTGGGCCCACCATTTCCTCCAATGCCAGGTAGGTTTTGTTTTAAAAGTCTTGAGTATGTTTCAATGTTGATCTGTGCTTTCCTTAAAATTTGGTTCTAGATTCTGTGAGAAACAGTGGCCAGAACCAACTTGATAGGGAAAGGGTCGTGAGGGATCTCAGTTTATGGTCCAACAGTCTGTGATATCAAGGCTTCACCTTGATACACATTATTCAATTTTGAAAATGAATTGTGTTCTCCCAGGCTAGTAGAACAGTAAATGTCCACGTTGTGTCTGTTTTTATTGCCTGTTTTTCTTTTTTTCTCTCCACCTCACATGGTGAGCCTGTCCCGGAATTTTCTGTTCACCAGGCCTCCCTAATATCATAGATAGCCACATATATTTGAATCCCAGGTGCGGAGAGTAAATTCCTGGGCCACACATGCCCATCTGCAAACCGTTTTCAGATTAAATTTCTGTGTCTTCATTGATGAGAATGTAACTAGGCCAATAATAGCATGTAATGACTCGATGTTTTCGCTAAAAATTCAGGAGTCAATTACTTCAAAGTTTTCCCCCAAAGTCATTGTTCCCACCCAATCAGGTTTAAAATCTAAAATACATTTACTATTTTGTTGCTGTGAATCATGTATCCATGTGTCTATAACATGAAGAAGAAGAACCGATCAGTGCTCCTAGGTTTCTCCTCTTTGCCATGGCCTCTAGTTTTATTCTCCTAGGTGAATGATATGCCTTTTTTGCGGTGCAAGTGCTTTCTCTGACATTACAGGGAATTTCACTTTTAGGATGTCAGGTTGGTCTCATGATAGGAATGTGAATTCTGAAAGTTTACTCCATTGAAAAGCTCTTTTACACTAAGACTTCAGTGAACTGAGATTTCATATAGCTCTTTAGATAGGACAAATGCACCTGAAAGTGTTAGTGATGTTATTTCTTATTAATGCTGTGTACTTAACAAGTACATATTTCCACTCAAGATTTATTTGTATGATCATGTGTTGTGGTGTTGAGTTGGGCACATCAAAAACATGGTCTGGAGCTTTTGGTTGCATAATGGAACTGTACAGGGGTTCAACTTCACTGTCCTACTTCTCAATCTTGGATCCTGAGAAACGTTGAGGTGCCGAGTCGCATTCCATCCTACTTTCCCCAAAGAGGCACAGTAGAAACATCTGGTTCCAGACAAACGTATAGGTCCTGCAGCTATAGTCACCCAAATTTTAATTGAAGTAAAGTCTTATTTGACAGTATTAATATTACACACAGGCAGTATCACATCCACGTGGTTCCATATTGAGTATGTTTTACTTTGTGTTTCTAGAGGGAAGCGTCTGTGGCTGGTAAAAGGGTAGGTGACTGTTAATCCTGGGTCCTCTGGCAGAAACTTAGGACTTGGGCTTTGCTCCCAGCATCTACATAGAGCTTCGGTGCAAGGCACTTTTCTCTTTTGGGCTGGTAGTATGCCCTGTTAGCAGCCCTCCTTGGCAGATATCCCATGTTTGTTCCAATGTTTCCATCTTCTTTCTGTGTATCTCATTCATGTGTGAGAAGTGAGAAGGACAGAAGGAGCCATCAGAGACCCTGGAATTGCAGTTACAGATGGCTGTCAGATGCTGTGTAGTTTCTGTGAACCAAGGGTCCTAAGGAAGAATAAATTGTCCACTTGAGCACTGGAGCCATTTGACCACACCATTCATACTGTGTCAGATATAGGCATGTATCTAATGTGTGTATGTGTGTAAGGTTAGTTTTGATGCCATAGTAATTATTTCCTATACCTTCACCACTTAAGCCATTTATCCAGACCTTTATTTTGTCTAATATTTTTGGCTTGTAATCCAATGTATGTGTTGAAGATTGGCTTTGATGGGAGAGGAAGGGTTTCCTGTATTTGGTCATAATACAAACTTACTCTTCCATAGCTTCCATCATTCTTCTTAAGGCATTTACATAGATCCTGTTTACCACACAAGGACATTAGGCAGGCAAATATCAATGGATATGTAAAAGACTACCAGTAAAATAATTTGTGTTCTTGTTCTTAATTAATTATCTAATTTAATATTTTTATATACATTCGATTGATTCCTTCAGGATGTCTTCAGCTATCACTAACTATTCACTAATGTAGGGAATGATGTTTATCTACTATAGATATTAATGTAACTAATATTAAGAAATAATAAAATTCAGAAATTTCAATTTTCATTGTGTAATTGTTGCATTATCTATAAGGGTACCTATAAACTGAAAGTATATGATAGTAGGGAAAGGTTGGCACACCTTGAAAACAGGAAGTGCATGCTGCATCCAAATTTTTTCCTTTAGGGTGACATGTCAAGTTTGCCAAGTGTCATTTTTATGCATCAGCCACATACTACAAAAGTATGTCCGTAATTTTGAATTTTGTCTAAGTCTGGGGCCACTTCGTGTCGACCTGTTCTGTGTCCCAGCAAGGGGAGTGAAACAAGTCACTGTCATTTGGATCTGGAAATGGTCTGGGAATAATGTGAGAACTCATGGGTTTCACTGGTTTCATTTTTCGGTCTAGATGCACCAGTAACTTCCACATTGGAATCTGGTAGGAGTGCCACCAAACATGACCCTGTGGTAAGTATTAGAAATTGTATTCTACCTATAGATCAACAACTGGTTTCTTATTTTATTAGAACAAGGCTATAGTTGTTTCATATGTGATATTAATTAAATATACTTTCAATTATCTGTAACACTTTCATTGTTGGCTTGTAACTTTCTGTGAAATTTTACAGAATACAAGCCAGAGTTTGATGGTCCATGCGTTCCTTGCAATTTGCTGGCTGACCCAGGAGGAGGGGAATTTCAAGCCAGTCTGGGTTATTTAAGATGATTTGCCTCAAAAAAATCACCTAGAGTAGAGAAATGGCTTACACTTTTAAGACCACTGGCTGGCTCTCCTACAGGACATGGGTTTAACTCCCCACTCCTGTGTGGTTGATGACCATCCTTCTTAATTCCTGTTCATGGGATATGATGCTCTTCATATATTTCCAGAATATTGAATGGATACAATATGTTGAAATACATGCAGGCAAATCCCCATGTCTCTGAAATAAAAAATATTCTAAAATAAACAAACAAGAGAAATAAACCAGATATCTCTCACTTCAAGTAGCACACTTTTAGATGAATTCCAAGCTTGTTTACTTTCAATACCCTCTTTCAGATTTTTCTTTCTTGAAATCTTTTTGCGATCCTATTATGTATGTATTTTACCTATTATATATGTATTTATCCTGCACATTGTATTCTGGGAAGAATGCCATCAAACATCATTGAACATTGAATTCTACTGAACATTGAATTCTACCCGTGGATGCACACCTAGTTTCTTTTTTACTTTAGAGCAAAGCTTGAGTTAAATATACTTGCACTTAGCATTAACTTTCTTTGTTGGTCTGTAACCTTATGTGAAATTGTTTAGCTCACTAGCCTTTGTTTGATGGTACATGTGATCCCAGCAGTTTCCAGAGTGAGGCAGTAGGATGGGAATATATAAGCCAGTGTGGGCTATATATGCAGAATGTGCCTCATTAAACCACACAGACTTGAGAAATGGCATTCAAGTTAAATGCATTGGCTCCTTTTCTACAGGACCTAGGTTTAATTCCCAAGCTAGGAGTGGTGGCTCACAATCCATCTTACCTCCAAGGGATTTGCATATTCTATCCTTAAAGAACACTGAATGACTATAGTATGCAGCCATACATACAGGAAAATATACCATATCTGTGAAATTAAAAAAAAATACTAAAATAATCCAACAAGAGAAAGAAACCAGATATCTCCCATTCCAGAAGTTCAACTTTTACATTAACTTCCAACCTTGTTTACTTGCTTTAAAAAATTTCATATTTTCTTCCTTGGAATCTTATTTGAATATTAATATGTATGTATTTTACTTTCCAAATGACTTTGTCATTTTATAAATGTCCACATATCAATCAATTTCCTCTGTGTGTGTGTGTGTGTGTGTGTGTTCAATTAAAAAGTGTCTATGTTTTCTTTTCTATTTTTTTTTTTACTAGAGATAGTGTTCCCATTTCCCATTAAATATAGTGCCAGTCATGGACCTCACTGAATTTGTTGAATTCCTCAACTTCTTTCCAACCTTTACAATTGAAAATAACAGTTATTCCTAACCAGGATCAATCTTCAATCTTGTGTATAAATGTTTGTTTTCATTTAATTGGACTTTGTTATATAAAATTAAATAAAATAAAAAAAAATCCATCAACACAAGCGAGGTGCCTGAACAGCTATGAGAAGATCGCCATAGACAGAAGGTGTTGTATAATGGGGCTAGGTATGCACAGGGATGCTATCAAGATGATACTTTATTACAAAGACCTCAGGATGCAAAGCCTGATCGCCTCACTGGCAAAGAAACTCAAAGCCCATCTCTTGCTGCCAAATTGAACTGTCCTCACTCACAACAGTAGCCAGTTTCCCATCTGCAAGGTTTAACAGCCCTTCAGGTATATCATAGCAAAAGATTCATATTCATCATCTGTCTGTCTACCTACCTACCTATCCATTTGTCCATCTATGCATCTACCTATCATCTATCTATACATCCGTCTCTCTCCTTTTCCTCTTACCTCCTTTCTCCTTGATTCTCCCTCTTTTCTTCTCTGCCTTTGAGACAGGGTGATTTTGTAGCCCAGGCTAACCTCAAACTTACTATGTAGCTGAGGACTACCCTGAACTTCTAATCTTCCTGCCAGCGTCTCCCCAGAACAGGGACTACATACTGTAGAGTACACATGGTTTATGCTGAGGATCAAACACAGGGCTTATTGAATGTTAGACAAATACGTTATCATCTGGGCTATAAGCCTACCTCTTCCACACATTTTTTTTTTTAGAGGAAATGATCATTTATTTTACAAAAAAGAAACTTATTTCATGCATTTAAAAACAATTACCTTTAATATGTTATTTGTGGTTAATCACATTGGGATTTAATTCTCCTGTTATTTTAATAAAAAGTTATACTTGCTATAAATTTAGTGTAATAGAAAAAGCCATATTTAACTGTAAAAATGTATGAACCTTTGGAAGAAGGTAATTTTGCAATTATACTTGCTAAAACTCAGTCTGGGTAATTTGCATGCATTTTATTAATAAACCTTTACAAATAAAAAAAGAAAATAACAGTTATTTGTTGTTTATACTATACAGCATAATTTTCTCTTTTGCTTCACATGCTCCTATACGGTAAATCAAGTGTTCAAGTATTAGACTAGAACCAGCTCAGTTGTCCTAAGTGTCTGTACTTTGCCATGGCAACTACTCTTAACCTTCTAGGAGAATGATATGAGAATTTTGGAGGGAATTTATTTCATTGGCAACACAGGAAATGTATCTTGTAGGATATCAGGTCAGGATCATAATGGAAATGTTAAGTCTGTGAGATTTACTCCATTGAAAATCTATTTTACAGTAAGTCTCCAATGTATTGAGATTTGCATAGCTGCCAAGATAGGGAAAATATACCTGAAATTGCTGGAGACGTTCTTTCTTATTAGTCCTATGTAGCTAAGAAGGTTTTTTTTTTCAATGTCAAGATTTATTTCTTAGATCAAGTAATGTCTGAGTGATGGGATATCAGTACAAGTGCTGAAGATTTCGGTTTTGTATTTGAGCTTTGAACTTAAACTGTCCTTTACCCATCTCTTGGAACATGGGAAATGTGATTGAACCCAGGGCATTTCCATCTTACCTCACTGCAAGATCCGAGTTTTTTCCAACTCCCACATCATGAGGCAGGAGTATGGTACATTAAAACCAGTGTAGCCAATATACATAGATTGTGAATCAAAAAAACTACTGAGCTAGAGAAATGGCTAACAGGTTAATAGCACTGGCTGCTCTCCCATAGGAGCTGGGTTTGAATCCCAGCACATGATTTCAGGCAGATAATCCTTACCTCCAATTCAAGGGATCTGAAGCCCTATCCTATCATTCTTTCACAATGAGTTTATAGGGCTGGAGAGATGGCTCAGCCATTAAAGGCAAGGCTCACAACCAAAAATTTAACAATGAATTTGTCGAGTATGCAGATATACATGCAAGCAAGACACCCATTTCTTTGGCATTAAAAGTATACAAAAAAAAAAAAAAAAAGCAAGAGAAAGAAACTTGATATCTCCTACTTAAAGAAGTACAACTTTTAGAAGAACTTCAAAGCTTGTATATGTGCTGTCTACTATTTCAGATTTTCTTCCTTGAATCGTATTTGAATCTAAACATGTATTTCATTTTTCAAATATAAAATTAATTTGGATCATTTTGATATCACCAACATGTTAAACATTTTCCTTTTGCATTTATGTTTGATAAAAGTTCTATGTTTTGGGGGGTTTTGTTGTTGTTGTTTGTTGTTTTTTCTTAGAGATAGGATTTCCCAGTAGATCTTGAGTCAGTCCTGGAACTCACTCTATTGACCAGGCACCCTCATTCTGACAGATATTCACCTTTCTCTAATAGACAAGTTCTGAGATTTATGGCCTATGCCACCATATCCTGGTGTATATCTGTTTTTAAAAGTGTCTGTTTTGATCTGCTTTTACTGTACTTGTGTTTGAGGTGGAGCTAGGTAGAGGATTAGTTCCATCCATAAAGCTTTCTATTGAGATAGTAAAACTACTTCTGACTGTGAATAAGTGGCTCTCACACACATGTGGAAAACTCAGGCTGTTCCCAGGCTTTCTGGAATTCCTACACTCACAGGAAAGGAGCTATGAATCAAGAAGCTTCACTGACTGTTTATTGTGACTCTGTTACAGAAGGCACCTTTGCCCAACTCTAGCCCTCCTGAATGCAATGCGGTTGGTCATGACGTGATTCCTCCACTGGATTCTTTGGTCAGAAGCCCTAGAGGCCCTGCCTTTCCAGGGAATCCAAGAGGCCCAATCCTGCCTCCACCTCCTCCTGGAAACATCTGTGGAGATTCCGGACAGTATGTCACACTCAGGGACGTTGCAGGCCCACCTTTCTCTCCAGTGCCAGGTAGGCATTTTTAAAGGTCCCTGCATGTGTCAATGTTTGTCTGTTCTTTTACTCAAGTTTGGTTTCTGTTACTGGGAGAAATACTGGCCAGAACCAACTTGAGGGGGAAACCATTTTCATGGTTCAAAGATACATTCCATCAACAAAGTAAGTCAAGGTTTCACCTTGATCCACCTCAGGGGACATTGAATTTGAACTGTGCTGTGATAGGCCAGAAGATCAGTAAATGTACAGGCTGTTTGTGGGGTATTTTTGTTTGATTGTTTTATTCTCCCCAAGGCAAAGTTTTTGTATATGTTGGAAGCCTGCCCTGGAACTCACTCAGTAGAACAGACTAGCTGTGAACTCACAGAAATCCACATCTCTCTGCTTCCCAGCTGTTGGGATTAAATGCCTGTAACAACAATGCCCAGCTGCAAGTAGTTTTTAGATTTTAATTATGTGTGTTTCATTTCATAGGAATGCATTGGGGCCATTATTTGAATAATTAGTTATATGTTTTCTAAAAGTTATTTAAAAGTGGTTTCAAGTATTACTCATGAATAGCAGTTCCCACATGATTATATTTTATTTTTTTAAAGAGGGAGATATACAATTTTTATTTGTTTGTGATGCATTCCAGGAAGGGTCATCTGAATCTGTCAAGTCATTTCGAGTAGGGAATAGGCTTCCCCTTCTGCCTCCAGGTTAAAGGAATGTGCTCCCAAAGTCCATTTGTGCACCGGGTATACATCCTGGTTCCTCTGTCCAAGTTCCTTTAGACTGCCCAGGACTTCCAACTGATACCCATGGTCAGGCGGTCTGATTCATTCCCATGATGGATTCCCAGCTATCAGTCTGGGGCCCATTAGCTCCTCCTTGTTCAGGTCAGCTGTCTCTGTGTGTTTCTGAAGTCTGGTCTTGTCCTCCCTCTCTGCATTAGATTCCAGTTCAGCTTAGTGTTTAATTGTGGGTGTCTGCTTCTGTTTCCATTAGCTACTAGATGAGGGGCTCCATGATGGAGGATAAATTAGTCGTTGATCTCCTTATCATGAAATGGCATTTATGGTAGCCTTTCCATTGTTGCTCAAATTGTAGTTGAGGTCAGTCTTGTAGGTCACTGGATATTTCTCTAGAGTCAGTTTTCTCTTCAAACCTTTAATGGCTCCCTCTTTTATGGTTCTCTCTCTCTTTTCTGTCTCTCTCTCTCTCTCCTCTCGTCTATTGCTCCTCTGACTCAATCTTCCAAGTCCCAAGTATTTTCCGCTTCTCCCCTTCTCTTTCTTCTAGCTCCCTCTACACTCACTGTTGTCTCCCCCACTACCAAAATGCTCAGAGATGTTGTCCCTTTCCCCTTCACTGACTGACCTAAAGTGAATCTCTTAGGATCCTCCTTGTATCCTAGTTTCTCTGGAGGTGTGTATTATAGGCTGGTGATCCTTTACTGTATGTCTAAATTCCATATATGAGTGAGTTCATATCATGTTCCTCTTTTTGTGACTGGGTTACCTCACTCAGGATGGTTTCTTCAAGTTCCATTCACTTGCCTGTGAATTTCAAGATTCCATTGTTTTGTTTTTTTTTTTCCTTTAAAGTAGTATTCCGTTGTGTAAATGTGCCACATCTTCTCTATCCATTCTTCAGTTGAGGGGCATCTAGATTGCTTCCATGTTCTTGCTATTACAAATAATGCTGCTATGAAAATAGTTGAGCACATGTCTTTGTTGCATGGATGTAAATAATTTGGGTATATGCCTAAGAGTGGCATTGCCAGACCTGTGGTAGACTGACTCCCCTTTTCCTGAGGAACCGCCATACTGATCTCCAAAATGGCTCTACAAGTGTGCACTCCCACCAGCATTGGATGAGCATTCCCCTTCCTCCACATCCTCTCCAACATAAGTATATTTGAAGTCCTTGAAATTTTTTTATACACTTACATTTTTAAATAAAAATAATTTTTGGTTTTACATCCTAATGTCCCCTTTGGTTACTCAAGTTTCTACACAGTAATTCATGATTTCAAGTAATAGACAAGTACCATTTCAGTTGTCATAGTTTTATATTCTTTTCCCTTACACCATCCACATTGCATTTCACTATAAGTCACTTCTCTCCTTTGGCCTGGTTGCATTCCCCGTTAGCACCTTTCCTTGGTAGGTATCCCATTAATCTGTCATCTCTACCATCTGATTTCTGTGTATGACATATGTGTATGATTCCACAGAATGCTATAACAGGACATCAGTGCCCCAGGAAGTGGAGTTACAAATGGTTGTGTGCTGCTGTGTAGTGGCTTGCTATTAAGCATAAGTCCTAAACGAGGAGCAGCCCATACCATTACCCTGTAAACCCATTTCTCTAGCCCTTTCTTGTTGTGTCATATTTCATGTATGTCATCTAATGTATGTGTTAAGGTTAGTTTTGTTGCCATTTGAAGGGTTTCCTTCAAGAGTTGTAATACAAACTTTACTCTTTTCAATAGCAAACCTCTTAACTTTTTTTTTTTTTACTTCTCAACTTTTTAAACCATTTATTTATATCCAGCGTAGTAATGAAAGATTTTAGCCAGGAAAATGTCAGTTGATATGTGTAAGACAACCAGTAAAATTTTTTGGTTTCATGTTCTTTATTAGTTATTTAATCATTTTTCATCTAGTTGAGTGACTCTCCCAGGACCTCTTCAGTTATCACTCACTACCCTCTGAAGGTGGGAAAGATGTGTATCTACTGTAGGTATGACACAAAATCACATTAAGTATAAAATGAAAGCATTTAATTTTTCATTGTGTATTTGTTATCTATAAGGGTACTTTATACCAAAACTATATGTTATATACTGAGGGAAGGGATGGCACACTTAGACAGAGGAAGCAGATGCTTCATCCTGAGTTCTTCCCTTAGGCTACCTCAGTAAGATTACCTAAGAGCCTGTTGGAAAGGTCACCAGCACACTGCAAAAGAATGTGTATTTTTCCTATTGAAATTTCCAAGGTTCTCATGGTGCTTTGGGGACCCTAATGAGGAATACTATTGTATTTGTGTACATTTGTTCTCTATACTGGCCAGGGGGTGTGGAACATGTCAGGGTCACTTGGATATGGAAAGAGTAGTGGGATAAAGTGAGAACTCATGAAGTACTCCTGGTTTAATTTTCCTGTCTAGATGGGCCAGCATCCTCCACATTGGAATACAAGAAGAATGCCACCAAAACAGACCCTGGGGTAAGTATTGGAAACTGAATTCTACCCAAGAATTCACAATTAGTTTCTCTGTTTTATTAGAACAAGGTGAGAGCTCTTCTACTTTGTGATATTATGATATTAATATAATATACCTGTACTTAGAGTTAACATTCTCATTGTTGGCTTGTAACCTTCTGTGAAATAGTACAGATCACAAGACAGGTTTTGATGGTCCATGTAATCCATGCATTTTGGCAGGCTACATCAGAAAGATGGTAAATTAAAAGCCAGTGAGGGCCTTATAAGCAGATCTTGTCTCAAAAATCCACATAGGCTTGCTAAATGGCTTACAGGTTAAGAGCCCTGGCTGCTCACCTAAAGAACTTGGGTTTAATTTCCAGCACCTTCTTACCTCCTGTTTCAAGGGATCTGAAGGCTTATTGTATCCTTCCAGAAAACTGAATGTATATAGTATGAAGACGTACATGCAGGAAAACACCCATTCCTGTTAATGAAAAATATATATATATTAAGATAAAAAACAGAGAAAGAAGCCCAATATATTGCCCTAAAAGAAGTACAACGTTTACATGAAATTCAAAGCTTGTTTAGGTGCTGTACACGATTTCAGATTTTCTCCCTTGAAATCTTATTTGGATCTTTTTTTAGTTATATTTATTATTTTTTTCTTGTTTTAGATACTGATCCATGTTCCTCTCCTCCCATGCCCCCTTGGGACCCTTCCCATCCTATTCCCGTAACCCTCCACTGGGAGGGTGATGGCTTCCAGGTGGGATCATCTAAATCTGTCAAATTATTTGAAGTAGGGACTAGGCCCTCCCTCCTGGCTGTAGGCTAAGTGAATATCCTTCCATTGAAAATGTGCACCCAAAGTCCTTTTGTGCACAAAGGAATACATCCTGGTTACACTCTCAGAGGCCCCTTAGACATACCAGGCCTTCTACCTGAGAGCCACATTCTGGAGGTCTAAGTCGGTCCAATGCTGATTACCCAGTTATTAGTTTTGGGTACATGGGTTTCCCCTTGTTCAGGTAGGCTGCCTCTGTGAGTTTCTGTAGCCTGACCTTCACCCCTTTTCTCAACATCCCTCCCTCTCTGAAACTGCATTCTAGGAGTTTGGCTCAGTGTTTAGCTGTGGGTGCTGCTTCTGTTTCCATCAGCTACTTTATGAGGGTTCTATGATGGCATATAAGTTAGTTATCAAACTCATTATCAAGGTAAGGCATTTATGGCAGACTTTCCACTATTGCTCACATTGTGAGTTGGGGTCATTCTTATAGATCTCTTGGCATTTCCCTAGTGCCAGAATTCTCTTAAAACCTGTTATGGCTCCCTCTATTATAATGTCTCCTTTCTTGCTCTCCCCTATTCTTTCCCTAACTCAATCTTCCTGTTCCATCATGCCTACCTCTCTCATCATTTTCTCCCTAACTCCCACCATCCACAATTCTCCCAATTTACTAGGGAGATCTTGCCCATTTCTCCTTCTCCACAGCAACATGTATGTCTCTCTGAGGGTCCGCCTTGTTTCCTAGCTTCTCTAGCATTGCGGATTGTTGGCTGGTCATCCTTTGCTCTGTCTAAAAGCCATATATGAGTGAGTACATACCATGTTTGTCATTTTGTGACCGGGTTACTTCATTCAGGATGGTTCATCTAGTTCCTTCCATTTGCCAGCAAATTTCCAGATTACGTTGTTTATTCCCTCTGAATAGTATTTCATTCTTTAAATGTACCACATTTTCTCCATCCATTCTTCAGTTGAGCAAATAATGTTTCAATGAACATAGTTGAACAGATGTCCTTGTTGTATGAGTGTGCATATTTTGGGTATATGCCTAAGAGTGGAATTACTGAAACTTGAGGTACACTGATTCCCATTTTTCTGAGGAACCACCATACTGATTTCCAAAGTGTCTGTACGAGTTTGCACTCCCACCAGCAGTGGAAGAATGTGCTACAGTCTCCATATCCTCTCCAGCATAAACTGTCATTGGTGTTTTTGATTTTAGCTATTCTGACAGGAGTAAGATGATATCTCAGAGTTTTTTGATTTGCATTTCCATGGTGGCTGAGGATTTTGAACACATTCTTAGGTGTCTCTATTTAGTTCTGTACCATACTTTTTAATTGGAATATTTGGTGTTTTGGTACCTAGCTTCTTGAGTTCTTTGTCATTGTGGAAATCAGCCCTCTGTCAGATGTGGGGGTTGTTGAAGCTCTTTTCCCATTGTGTGGGCTGCCATTTTGTCTTGTTGACTGTGTCCTTTGTCTTAAAGAAGCTTTTCAATTTCAAGAGATTCCATTTATTAATTGTTGATCTCAGAGTCTGTGGTACTGGAGTTATGTTCAGGAAGCAGTATCCTGTACCAGTGTGTTAATGGATACCTCCCACTTTCTCTTCTGGGAAGTTCAGTGTGGCTGGACTTATGGTGAGGTCTTTCTTTGATATATTTAGACTTAAGTATTATGCATGGTGATCTGGAGTCTTCTTCAGGTCAGCCTCCAGTTATGCCAGCACAATTTGTTGAAAATGCTTTTTATATTCCATTGTATAATTTTTGCTGCTTTGTCAAAAATCAGGTATTGGTAGATGTATGAGTTAATATCAGTGTTTTAAATTTTATTCCATTGGTCTTCCTGTCTATTTTGGTGATAGTTCCAAGCTGTTTTCAGGACTATAGCTGTACAGTAGAGCTTGAAGAAAGGGATAGTGATGCCTCCAGAAAGAAGTTCCTTTATTATACAACACTGTCTAGCCTACCCTGGGTCTACTGTTTTTCCATATGAAGCTGACTATTGTTCTTTCAAGGTTGTGAGGAATTGAGCTGGGGTTTATGATAGGGATTGCATTGAATCTGTAGATTGCTTTTGGAAAGACTACTATTTTTACTATGTTGATCCTACCTATCCAAAAGCATGAGAGATCTTCCCATTTTTCTGGTATCTTCTTTATTTTTTTTCTTTAAAGACTAAAAATTCTTATTAAATAAGTTATTCACTTGTTTGGTTAACATTACCCCAAGCTATTTTATGTTGTCTTGGATAATGCAAAAAAAGGAGATGTTTCTCTGATTCCTTTCTCAGCCCCTTTATCATATGTATATATTAGGGTTAGTTATTATTTTTTTATATATTTAGTTAATTTTGTATCCTGCCACTTTGGTAAAGGAGTCTATCAGTGGTAGGTATTCCCTGATGTAACCTGTCATATCATCTGCAAATAGTGAAAATTTGATTTGTTACTTTCAATTTGTATTCCGTGGATCTCCTTTTGCTGTCTTAGTGCCCTAGCTAGAACTTCAACTACAATATGGAAGAGGTTTAGAGAGAGTGAAGTCAGTAAAACTACTTAGAATAACAAATAAGCAGCTCCTGCACCTTTATGGGATACTGAGCCTATCCCCAGCCTTACTAGAATGTAATGGACTGCTTTCTTCTATGCCTCACACACCCAGGAAAGGAGCTGTTAATCAAATGTCTTTACTTACTGCTGATTGTTTCTCTGTTACAGAGGGCAAGTGTGCCCTACTATGTCCCTGCTGAATGCCAACCAGCTGGCCATGGCTTGATTCCTCCACTTGTTCCCAAGGTTAGAGGCCCTGGAGGCCCTGCCTTACCAGGTGATCCTAGAGGACAGATCCCACCAACTCCTCCACCAAGAAACACCTGTGCAGATCCTCAACAGTATGCCCCAATAAGGGTTTTTGAAGGCCTGCAGTTTCCTCCAATGCCATGTAGGCTTTTTTAAAGGTCCGTGTTTGTGTCAGTGCTTATCTGTGCTTTCCATCAAATTTGGTTCCTTTTACTGGGCGAAAGACTAGCCAGAACCAACTTGAGAGGGAAAGGGTTTATATGGTTCACAGGTTACTGTCCAGCATCAAAGGAAGTAAAAGCTTCACCTTGATCAATATTAGGCAAATTTGAATTTGAATTTTAACTGTAACATGATAGGTCAAAAGATCATTGCATGTATAAGCAGGTTTTCGTTTTGCTTTGTTTTTCTCCCCAAGGCTGGGTTTCCCTATAGCTTTGGAGCCTTAACTGGAAGGCTAGCCTGTTCTGTGCTTCCCAAATACTGGGATTAAAGGCCTATGCCACCAATGTTCAGTTGCAAGCAGTTTTAATGTTAAGTATATGTGTACTTCATGTAATATAAGTGTATATTTAAAATATTTAAAATTAAAAAAAATTATTTAAAATAATAATTACTTAGATGTTTGTCTTATGATTACTGGCTAAATTGTTTTAAAGTATTAAGTATGTCTCCTAAGTAGTGGTTCCCACATGATCCTAATTAAAATCTAAGATCATATTTAGTCATTTATTGAATTTTTTGAAATTCTTTCCTACTTTTACATTTTAAAATAAAAGTAATTTATTGATTTTACAGCATAATTTCCCCCTTTGGAATCACATGTTTCCACACAGAAAATCATATTTCCAATACTAGACAAGAACTAGCTTAGTTGTCCTATGTGTCTGCTCTGTGCCCTCACCTTTAGTCTTAAGTTTCTATGAGCATGCCATGAGGCTTTTTTTGGTCGTGGATGGATTTAAGGTTGTCCTTGGCATGACAGGAAATGCTTCAAATAGGATATCAGGTCGAGATCACTGACCTGAATGTTAAGTTTCAAAGTTTTAATGTATTGAAAAGCTTATTTCCAGTTAAGTCTGCACTGTATTGAGATCTTGCATAGCTGCCATTGACAAACACCCTTGAAATTTTTTGTGATGTTATTATAAGTCCTTTGTAGCTAAAATGTCCATTGTGTAATGTCAAGATTTATTTGGCAGATCAAATATTGTGGTATGAATGTTTGGATACCAGAATAAGGGCTGGAACTTTTGGTTTAACAAGGATGCAGTACAGGGTTTCAACTTCCAGTGTCTTTTTCCTGTCCCTTGGAACAGGGAGAAATGTGTGCAAATGAAGGGGCTTTCCATCTTATCTTCCCCCAAGATTCAAGTTCTTCCACCACTCTTACATCTCAAAGTAGAAATGAGTTCTCTCCTGACTTGAATCCTGCTTCCAGTCAACCTGGACCAGAACCTCCAGCCTGCACTGGAACATCTGGAGAGAGAGGAGGCCTTACCGGTTCCTTGGCATCCATTTCCTTTTAATATGAAGTTTAGGTAACTGCTGTTCCTATGTGATGATATTGTTCCTCAAATCAAATGGTAAAAGAATAGCATTTTGTAAATAAGGATGCTTTAACTCTGAATCTTATTGGTATTTTTTTCCATTTTATTTAATTCTGTATAGTATTTTTCAGGTGGACTACCTATTCATAATTATGGTAGTTTTATAAATGTAATTTTATTATTGGTCTATCATAAACTGGAAATGCTTTGTATCTTTACCTGGAATGTGTTCACCATGGTTTTAGACAAATGTAGAGGTAATGTATATTTAATCAAATAACTTTCAATTGATTAAATAATCTTGTTTGGCATTGATTATAGAAAACAACAAAACAAAACAAAATAAATAACCAAAAACCCAGCCAGGTTTCCATAAACATGATTCCATAATGTAGTCTTTTTTCCTGTACCAATAATTCAGTGGTTCAAGGGGGAAATGTCTATGGCTGGAGAGATGGTGGCTCAGTAGTTAAGACTGGCTGCTACCTCAAACCAGAGTTCAGTATCCATATTGGGGTTTAAAGCACTCCAGATCTAAGGAGTGCCACTCCAGTGACCACTTCTGCTTCCAAGTATACCAGACATGCATGTATTCATCAAACATGGGAGTAGTGAACAACAATGCATGCATCTATCTGCAGACATAAATTATATAAAAAGATGTAAAGCATTTGTAGTTTTTGTGATTTGGTTATCTTACAAAATATGTACCCTACTTTTTGCAGTTAGATATGAATGACCAAAAATGGAGAATAAGAGACTTTAAAAACTTACATATGGTTTAAAGAAGCCAGAATATTGCCTAATGATGAACTTCAGGGTTTTTTTCAACTTAGTTCACTGACTAGTTTTAACACTTCAAAAACAAGTGTGCTTGTGTATGCTGTGTGTGATGGATGAAAGAGATGGGAGAGACAGAGAGAGAGACAGAGAGAGAAAAAGAGAGAGAGAGAGAGCACAAGTAGGTACAGGCATTCCTATTCTGATGCTCAATGTATGGTGATTAATTGACAGCTGGAAGATTATCTTTCTACAGTATATTCTGGTGACAGCTGAGGTTCTCAGCTCACACAGTAGGCATAGAGCCCTATTCCCTTCCTGTCAGACTGACTGGCTTTATATATTTCCTCTTTTCTCAGTTTAATTATTTATACATTGATTAATTTTGTTTGTTTGCTTCTTAGAGATAGGGTCTGTGTGTGTAGCCCTTGTATTTGCTGTGATGACCAGGCTGTCCTTGACTTTGGAGATATTCCTGATTTTGCCCATAGAGTGATGGAATTGAGGGTGTGAACCACCATGCTTATCATTTTATTCTTAACATATAAGATATTGACTGTTTTCCATGGGCTGCATTGAGAGAGCTGCCATGATGTAACTACTTTGAGATACCTCTTTCTGAGGTAGGGAGTTCAAGTATCTTCAGACTGGTGTTCATGTTCTTGGTCTTGCATACTGATAGGAATAGAGAGTGAGACCTAATTAATGAATTTCCTGTCGGTGTATTCAACCAGTGCTTTTCACCTGTTCAGTTATATTTTGCTTCAGTGTAAAGGGACAGCATAAGAACTCATTCTCTAGCACAGCAGTGTGATCGTGACTGGAATGGTTCCCCAGTGGCAATGGGGACATTCAATGAGCAGGAGGTATTTCTGCTCCAGACAGAAAGCAAAGATTTGTACTGAATGCACTGTTTTCCCCCTATTCTGTTAATTAGAATTTTACAACATGTACATCTACTTCTTCATTCCCATTTTATTTCTTGATTCAGCAAATTTAAAAGAACTTATGACTGGTATTTATCTACAATCAAGTTTTATATTGAAACTTTTGTAATCTTGACATCCTTAAATCTCTGTTTAAACCCACTTTCTTCTTTCTCTCCCTGGAGTAGTATTTTACTTTGTATTAGCAATTTTGATTCCCAAAATACTATTAATTTAATTGGGCATAAAAACCTGCAAAATTGTTCCATATCTGACCTAAAATTTGCAACTCTATAAATCGAATTCATTATTTAAGTGCTAATTCTGGCCTGTAGTAATCACATACTAAATGTCGTTTTCCTGCTCTGTGAATCCTAGGGACCCAGTTTCTTGCTGTCATAGTTTGTTCAAAGCCTGAAACAGGAGCCTGACATGATAACACATTTAGTTTCCCTTATACTTAGCCTAATTGAAGTGATAATGGGACAGGTGAAAGCTCATGAAATTGAATTGGGCATTACTTTTGAGCAATGTGAGTATGTAATTATAGGATATAAGAGTAACCATCTCTGCTTCATCTTCTTTTATAAAGAAAACAGAAAAGCAGTATACAATACTTAGTAAAGTAGACAATGGTTGAATCAATGGAAAACATCTGTTAGGAAGTGATGTTTACAACACTTCAGAATATGTTGCCATGTGGCTTTTGTCCTTCCACTGTCTTTTTAAATATAGTTTCATGCATTGATATCATATGAGATACTTATATAGATTCATGAATATATTTTTAAAATAAAATTTTTATTTCACATAGAAACACCAGTTTTTGGACTTTGCGAACACATCCCCCATATAGGGATAACTGCCTTAATCTAGAGGCAGGAGAGAAGCCCTAGTCCCTACTTCACATGACCTGTCAGATCTACATGACCCCAACTGGATGGCATTCCCCTACATATGGAATTGGGGTGGGGGGAGGGGAGGGTGTTTAGAGTTCATGTGAGAGGGCAGAGAGAGAAAAGGAAAGGAGGAAGGAAGGGAGGGAGGAAGGGAGGGAAGGAGGGAGGGAGGGAGAGGGAGCTGGGATCGACATTAAAATAATAAATTAAATTTTAAAAAATGCTTTTACTCCAAAATTTAAGTTCAAGGACAAGTTACTGGGGAAAAGGATTTCTATTTTTGTTTCCACAGAAAATGAAAAGATGTGGATTCCTTCCAGACTAATGTGGTTTCATCAAGCCAGACCGCCTGAAACAGAGTACCAGGTGATCCTACATTCAAAACAGCTGGACAAAGCAGCCTTACAGACTTACAGTCAGGATTTCTGCATCTTGTTCGAATCCCCCATGACAGCGCCCCTCACCAGCAGGAAGTAGTTTGGAAAGAACAATGCCCAAATTCCCAAATATTGTCTATAAATGTTTGTTTTCATTTAAATGGACTTGGTTATATAAAATTAAAAAGAAAGAAATCCCAGTTTTTCCTCAGTTCTTCCACACAGTGACACACTGCCACAAACAAGGCCATACCTCCTAATAGTACCACTCCCTTTAGTAGCCATTTTCTTTCCAACCACCACAGTTGGCCTCTCAGATTTTGAGACACCTTTACCCCATCTCATTTTGTAGGCTCCACTACATGCAAGTTGATGGTTTTGTTGCTGAGTTGGTCTCTCAGTCCCTCCACTGGACAAGTCATGTCGTTCTAGAATATGGCAGGTTGAGATTCTGGATCCCCTATTACTAGTCTTAGCTGGGGTCTCCCTTGTAGATTCCTGGGAGTTTCTATTGACCTAGGTTTCTAGGTCATCCCTGACATGTGCACCATAATCTACTCATCTCTCCTAGTACTCTCTTCCTCTACCCTCCACCCTGACCTATGCTTAAGTGCTTCCATGCCCATTTGCTTTCAGTCCACTCACTAAATCGACTCTATTTCCCATTCCTAGGGAGATTCCTGAATATTGGCTCCCCCACTCTATGTTACTTAGACTCTCTGGTTCTGTGAATGTAACAAGGTTATCCTTTCTTAATATGTTTGTTTTTCTGGGTCTCTGTTACCTCATTCCAGAAGATTTTTATCTAATTCTGTTTACCTGCAATTTCATGATATTTTTCTTTGTCTAAGTGCCAAGTGACATTCCATGGTGTAAATATACCATATTCATTTATTGTTTCTTTGGATTGTTTCTAGTCTCAGACTCTTACTAATGAAGCTGCTACAACATAACTGGGCAAGTGTCTGGTGGTAGAATGGTGTCTTAGTGGTTTTATTGCAGTGAAGAGATATCATGACCACATCTTTTATAAAGGAAACATTCAATTGGCATGGCTCACTTACACATTCAGAGGTTCAGTCCATTATCATTACAGCAGGGGGAGCATGGTTGCAAATTGTCAGAAGAGGAGCTCAAGGAAGAGCTGAGAATCCTACACCTTGCAGGTCATAGGAAGTACTAAAAATCTGGGTGCTATCCTTGTTTAGGAAACCTCAAAGCTTGCCCCCACAGTGTTACACTGCCTCCAGCAAGTCCAAACACACTAAACTCCAGAGAAGCCACATCTCCTAACAGTGCCACTACCTGTGAAATTATGGGGGGCAGTTATATTCAAACTCCCACTTTCCACTCACTAACCCTCAGAAATTTGTAACAATAACATAATGCAAAACTCGTTTTTTTCAAATCTAAAAGTCCCCATAGTCTGTCACAGACCCTCAACAATGTTTTAAAATCCAAATTTGGTTCTAAGATTCATGCAATCTAATACCTCTAATCTCTTATAAAAATCAATATCAAAATTCAGATCACATGCTTCTAATACATAATGGCACAAAATATACATTACCATTCCAAAAATAAGTAAGAGAGCATAGTGAAGAAATACTCTACCAAAGCAAGACTGAAAATCAGCTGGGCAAACTTCAATCATACATCTCCCTGTGTGATCTCAAAACACTTTTCAGATTTCTAACGATGTTCAGGTTTGTTAAGTATAAGGCACTTCTCTATCTTGGGCTGGTTGCACTCCCTGAGAGTAGTTCTCTTTAGCAGGTATTCCTTGACCCTGGCATCTCTAATAATTGGGTTCTCTAAGGCTATCCAAGCTTTACCTTCATATTTTTTCACAATGGTCTCTGTACTAGGCCTCCATTCAGGAACACCCCAGACTTTATTCCATAACTCCTTTCTTCCGTCCTGGAACTCACTGTGTATTCTAGCTGGCCTCCAGGAGATCTGCTTGCTGGGATTGAGAGGACCCACTACTGGACTCCAAGTGCAGTTCTTATGTAAGAGATAAGGAAACTGACAAAAGAGCCTTGAATTAGGCAGATGGATAAAGAATCAGAAGTTGAGCCTTTTAGTTCAGTATTTCATTCTTCACTTGGATGCCAATCCTCTTTACTCTTTCTTTTGCAAACACATGGGTACATTTTATTTTTACACATACACAGACAAAGTTATCAGATCTGTCTATGAATAAAAGAATCAAATGACACTAGACAAGTTCAAGGAGAAGCAGTGCCTGTGAAGTCAGAGTCTAGAACAATAAAGTAAGGAAAAGTAGAGAAAAGAAAGAAGCTATGTCCGTTCCCTTTGAATGATAGTTATTAATATCAAGGACCAAGAACGGAGATCACATTAAGAAAATAATAATAGGGCTTAGCATGTATCTAACAGTGGTAACAATCTCTGCATCTAATAAATGCAAAAAGAAGACCATTTAAATTACTAATAATGTATACTGAATGTATAGTACAGAGGGATTTTGTTAGCCAGGCTAGAGCCTTTTTTGTTTGTTTGTTTTTTGAGATATTGTCTAAAACAGCCAAAGCTGGCTTCAAACTTGCATCAGTAGATGTCTACAATGGTTTGTATAAGAATGGCCCTTTGGCTTATGTTTCAATATTTGATGGACAGTTGGTGGAACTCTTTAGGAAGTATTAGGATGTGTGGCCTGTAACTGAGGTAGGTTGTGATGGTTTGAATGAGAATAGTCCCTGTAGCTGATATATTTGAATGCATAGTCATCAATTGGTAGACTGTGAAAATTAGTAGGTGTATCTTTGTTGGAGGTAGTTTGCCCGGTAGATGGCCTTTGAAGTGTCAAAAGCCCATGGAAGTTCGAGTCTATCCCCATCCCCTGGCCCCACCCCATTGCCTGAGTATCAAGGTGTAAAACTCTGCTACTTGAAAAAACCATCCTGAATCAGGTAACGCAGTCACAAAAAGAACACAGTATGTACTCACTCATATATGGATTTTAGACCTAGATAAAAGGATCACCAGCCAATAATTCACATCACAAGAGGAATTAGGATACAAGGTGTATTCAAAGAGATTCATATAAAGTCCCTCACATAACTGGGAAGGGACAAGTCCCCCAGAGCTCAGGGGAAGTGGGGGGGGGCAGCGAATGGAGAGAGAAGTAGGAGAAAACGAAGGGGAGGAGAGGAAAACATGTGTGACCAGGAAGATTAAGCCTGGTTAGGAATAGAAGATAGGTGGGAGAGAGAGAGAGACAGAGACAGAGAGAGAGAGAACATAAAAAAGGGAGCCAATATTGGTTTGAAGATAAAATTGAACACAAAGAAAGGTCTAGAGAACTACAAGACTGCTCCCAACTAACAATTTGAGCTTCCGTGGGAAGGCTATCATAAATGCCCTTCCCGGAGAGTGAGATCAACAACTAACTTATCCATTGAGCCCTCAACTACTGCGTGATGGAAACAGGAGCAAACACCCATACATAAACACTGAGTCAAACTAGAACCCAGATGCAGATGGAGAGGACAAGACCAGGCTGCAGTAACACATAGAGACAGCTGAACAAGGAGGAGCTAACAGCCACTAGAATGATAGCTGGGAAGCCAGCATGGGACTGACTCAGGCCCCCCTGAATATGGGTCTCAGCCAGAAGGACTGAGCAGTCTAAGAGACCTCAGACAGTGGAGCCAGGATGTATCACTGGAGCACAAAAGGACTTTGCAAACACATTCCCCATAGAGGGATAACTGCCTTAACCTAGAGACAGGAGAGAAGCCCTAGTCCCTACTTCAAATGACCTGTCAGATCTACATGACCCCAACTGGATGGCATTCCCCTACATATGGAATTGGGGTGGGGGAGGGGAGGGGAGTGCATGTGAGAGGGCAGAGAGGGTAAAAGGGAGGGAGGGAGGGAAGGAAGTAGGGAGATAGGGAGGGGGGAGGGAGGGAGGATGAGAGGGTGGGAGAGAGAGAGAGGGGGGGAACTTGAATCGACATGTAAAATAATAAATTAAATTTAAAAAAAAATTGCTTTGACTCCAAAATTTAAGTTCAAGGACAAGTTTCTGGGGAAAAGGATTTCTATTTTTGTTTCCACAGAAAATGAAAAGATGTGGATTCCTTCCAGACTAATGTGGTTTGATCAAGCCAGACTGCCTGAAACAGAGTATGAGGTGATCCTACATTCAACACAGCTGGACAAAGCAGCCTTACAGACTTACAGTCAGGATTTCTGCATCTTGTTCGAATCCCCCATGACAGTGCCCCTCACCAGCAGGAAGTAGTTTGGAAAGAACAATGCCCAAATTCCCAAATATTGTGTATAAATGTTTGTTTTCATTTAAATGGACTTGGTTATATAAAATAAATTTTAAAAAATTAAAAAAATAAGAATAAATGAATGTAAACTCAGGCATTCATGTCACACACCTTTAATCCCCGCTCTTGAGAGAAAGAAGCAAGCAAATACTCCTGGCTCCCAGGGTAGCCTAATCTACAGAGCTATTTCCAGGACTGTCAGAGCCACACAGAGATACCCTGCCTCAAAATCAAAACAAAAACAAAAACAAAAAAAAAAACAACAAAAAATTGTAACAGAATATATAATGATGAAGAATCAAACATTTTAGTCAGTAAGCCAGCAAACCTTTAAGACAAAGTAAAAAGAAGAGTCAACCAGGAAAATACTACAACAAAATTGCAGGAATTAACACATAATTCTCAATAAACCCCTAAATTTAAATACTCATCATTTCCTAATTCAAATACCACTGAATACTAATTCTGAATGGGCTAAACTAAAAAAGGGACCAGACCCTCACTTGGACCCCTGCATTATCAGCCTTGACAGGCTACAGAAAAGATATGGAGGCCTCTGACTCAGCCCATGACACAAAGAAACTTCAGATCCCCTGGCCTCCCAGAGCCAATAGCCAAACCTGGACACAAAGAAACTTCAGATCCCCTGTCCTCCCAGAGCCTATGGCCAAACCTGGATACAAAGAAACTCTAGACATCACCTTTAGCCTCCTAAATACTTGGTTCTGGAAACTGTTTGGCCATAAAAGAAAATCTGGGGTAGACCAAAACCTTCCCTGTGGTATCCAGGATACATTTGGAAACACTATTTGTATCTATGAACAATAGGTCACCTGAAGTAAGAACACAAAGGTATAGAAACCAGAGAATGTTCCCTAACAGCATTAACTAATGATAGTAATTGGAACAAAGGTATTTCATTTCAATAATATGACTTTGAGAAATTCCCCTTATTGTTTCCCAAATGTCAGTCAGAAACCAGTCCATACCTAGTGATGTATTCCTGTTACTTTTGCCTTTAAAAACCTGACAGTAAACAGGAAACTGTCAGAAATGGTGATTCCTTCAGAAATTCCTTTATTTTACAGGGCTGTTTTGGGTATCCTGTTTTTTGTTTGTTTGGTTATTTTTGATTTTGGTTTTCCATATAAAGTTGAATATTGTCCTTTCAAGGTTTGTGCTGGTATTTTGATTGTGATTGCATTGAATCTGTAGGTTGCTTTTGGCCAAATTGCCATTTTTAATAGGTTGCTCCTACTTATCCAAGAGCATGAGAGACCTTTCCATTTTCTGGTATCTTCTTTAATTTCTTTCTTTAATGACTCAAAATTCTTGTCATTCATGTGTTTCACCTGTTTGGTTAGATATGCCCCAAGATATTGCTTGTCTTTGTGTCTTTTGTAAAGGGTGTTGTTTCTCTGATTTCTTTTCATCCACTTTGTTGTCTATTTATAGTAGGGCTAAAATTTTTTTTTATGTTAGTCTTCTATACAGCCACTTTGCTGAGGATGTTTATCAGCTGGAAGGTGTTACCTGATAGAAGTCTTTGGATCACTTATGGAAACTATCAAATCATTTAAAATTGCATAAGTTTACTCCTTCCTTCCCAATTTGTATCCACTTCATCTCCTCTTCTTGTCTTATTGCCATAGCAAGAATTTCAATTACAATATTGAAGAGATATGGAGAGAGTTGACAACCTTGTCTTGTTCCTGATTTTAGAGAAATCCCATTTTGTTTCTCTCAATTTAGTTTACTGTATATTGCCTTTATTATGTTTTGGAATGTTCCTGTTATCCCTGGTTTCTCTAAGACCTTCCTCATGAATGGGGTGGTGGATTTTGTTGAAGGCATTTTTAGCATCAAGTGAGATGATCATGTGGTTTTCCTTTTCAGTTTATGTGGTTGATTATATTGTTGGATTTTCATGTGTTAATCCATCCTTTCATCTCTGGGAAGATGCTTACTTGATCATGGTTGATCACTTCTCACATGTGTTCTTGGATTTGATTTGCCAGTATTTTATTGAGTATTTTTGCATCAATGTTCATGAGGCAGACTATTGTGTAATACTCTTTCTTAATTCAGTCTTTG
This sequence comes from Phodopus roborovskii, assembly GCF_943737965.1. Taxonomy (NCBI): domain Eukaryota; kingdom Metazoa; phylum Chordata; class Mammalia; order Rodentia; family Cricetidae; genus Phodopus; species Phodopus roborovskii. Next base: position 114,718 of record NW_026126011.1, on the reverse strand, counting down.
TGTGAATTGGGTATCAAGGTAATTGCAGCCTCATAAAACTAGTTTGGTAATGACCCATCTGTTTCTACTGTGTAGAACAATTTGAGAAGTATTAGTTTTTGCTCTTCTTTGAATTTCTATTAGAATTCTGCACTGAAACTGTCTTGCCTTGGGCTTGTTTTTGTTGTGAAATCTTGGTGAATGACTCTATTGCATTATGGGTTCTAGTTCTATTTAAGTTGCTCATTTGTTATTGATTTAATTTTGTTATCCATAAAACTGTCCATTTCCTTTAAATTTTCCAAATGCTGCAGAGAACAGGTTTTAAAGTATGACTTGATGATTCCCTGAATTTCCTCAGTGTCTGTTGCTATAATCCCTTTTTCCTTTCTGATATTGTTAGTTTGCATGTTCTCTCTCTGCCTTTTGATTAGGATGGATATAGGTTTGTCCATCTTGTTGACGTTTTCATAGTACCAACTCTTTGTTTCCTTTGTTTCACTTTATTGATTTCATCACTCAGTTTGATTATTTCCTGTCATCTACTAATCCTGGGTGAGTTTTCTTCTTTTTATTCTAGAGCTTTCAGGAGTCCTGGTAATTCTCTAGTGTGGCTATTCTCTAGTTTCCTCATTTTGGCACTTAGTACTATGAACATTCCTCTTAGCACTGCTTTAGAGTATCCCATAGGTTTGCATATGTTGTGCATTCATTTTCATTGAATTCTAGGAAGTATTTTAATTCTTTATGTATTTCTTCCTTTATCCAGGAGTGGTGCAGTTGAGCTTTGTTCTATTTCCATTAGTTTGTAGGGTTTCTGCAATTTGAGTTGCTGCTGAGTTAGAATTTTAAGGCATGTGTTCTAGTAAGATACTGGGGTTACTCTAATATTTTGTGTCTGCTAAGGTTTGCTTTATTACCATGTATGGGGTTGATTTTACAGAACATTCCATGTGGTGCTGAGAAGTTATATTCTTTTTGTTTGATGGAATGTTCTATAGATGTCTGGTAAGCCTTATTGTGTCAAAGCTTCTGTTTTTTCATTTGTTTCTTTGCTAAGTTTCTGTCTGTAATCCCTGTCCAGAGCTAAGAATGGGCTGTTGAAGTCTTCTAGCATAAGTGTATGGGGTGTAATGTATGATTTGAGTTTCAGTGATGCTCCTTTTATGATTTTGGGTGCCGCTGTACTTGGGGCAAAAATGTCTAGAACTGAGACATCTTAATGGATTTCTCCTGTGATGAATATGAAATGACCTTCTTCAATTCTTTTAATTAATTTCAGTTTGTAATCCAGTTTGTTAGATAATAAGATAGCTACCCCATCTTGCTTCTTGGGGCTATTTGATTTGGAAATCTTTTTCCAATTCTTAACTCTCAGGTAACATCTGTATTTGAAGTAGAGGTGTGTTTTGTATCCAGCAGAATGATGGTCTCTGTCTTCATATACATTCTCTTAGCATGTGCCCTTTTACGGTGAGTTAAGACCATTGATATTAAGAAATATTAATGCCATTGATTGTGATTCTTGTTTGTTTTGGATTTTTTTTGGTGGTGGTATTGTGTGTGAATCTGCTCCCCCAATTTTTCCTTTTGGCAAAGTGTGATTATCTATTGCCTGTGTTTTTTTTGAGTGTAGTTAACTTCCTTGGGTTGGATTTTCCTTCCAGAACTTTCAGTAGGGCTGGATTGGTGGATATGTAATGTGTAAATCTGGTTTAGTCATGGAATATGTTCTTTTCTCCATCTATACTGATACACAGTTTTGCTGGGTATAGTAGGAATCCATGGCCTCTTAATGTTTGTAGAACATCTATCCAGGACCTTCTGGCCTTCAGAGTTTCCATGGAGAAGTCAGGTGTAAATCTGATATGTTTGCCTATATTGTTACTTGGACTTTTCCCTTCACTGCACCTAATATTCTTTCTTTTTTATGCATGCTTTGTGTTTGGATTGTTATGTGGCTATGGATCTTTTTTGTTTGATCCAGTATATTTGGTATTCGGTAAGCTTCTTGTACTTTCAAAGGCATGTCCTTCTTCAGATTGGGAAAGTTTTCTCCTTTGACTTTGCTGAATATGTTTTCTGCAGTTCAGAGCCAGCTTCCTTGCCTTCTTCTATCCCTAGGATTCTTAGCTTTGGTCTTTTCATGATGCTCCATATTTCCTGGATATTTTTGTTAAGGATTTGTGAGTATTAACATTTTTTAAGTCGATGAATCTATTTTTATCGTTGCCTGAGATTCTCTCTTTTGTCTCATATATTCTATTGATTTTGCTTGCATTTATAGTTCTTGATCATTTACTCAGCTTTTCTATTTACAGTATTCCCTCAGTTTGTGTTTTCTTTATTGTCCTATTTCAGTTTTCAGGTCTTGAACTGTTTGAATTTTTTCAATGATCTTTTTGGTTGCTTTTTCTTGGCTTTCCATGCTTACTTTAAGAGATTTATTGGTATCTTGCATTTCATTTTTTTTGTTTGTTTATTTTTTCTTCCATTTCTTTAAGGGATTTTTCTCATATCCTCTTTGAGGACCTCTGTCATTATCATGAAGTTGTTTTATGGTCATTCTCTTCTGCTTCAGGTGTGTTGTGACATTCAAGTCTTGCTGGTATAGAATCCCTATACTCTGGTAATGTCATAGAAGTATTTCTGTTGTTGGAAGTATTATGATACTGTCATCTTCCAACCTCTTCTTCCAGGGGTAGAATTATGGTCTTTCCTTCTCCTTGTGGTTATGGGTTCAAGGTTCTATCCTCTCCTCACTAATAGAGGGTACAGTAGCTAGACAGGAATGACAGCTGATGCTGGATACCTTGCTCTGTTCCAGGTCACCCCCCACCCACCCTCTACCCTAGGGTGTAGGAGTAAGACAGCAATGGCAGCTGTTGCTGGATGCTTGTTCTGCCTCTGAGTCCCTCTGGCTTATTCAGTGTCAGAAAGCATCTAGCTGCTGTAGGTCTCAAAGAGGGAGGCTGGGCTGGATGATCCACCCACTACTGACCTCTCTACCTCATTGTGGAGTGGCAGCTGATGGACAATGCTTTGTTCTGCCTCTGGGAGCCTCTGATGGATTCAGTGGCAAAACTGTATGTAAGCCACAGGTGAGGGGACTTGAAGGGGGAGATGACATAGTATTTTAAAAATCACTTAGCATGTGCTAAGCTGATGCACTCCCCAAAATAATCACACCAAAATCTTGTAGCTGTATGGGATTTCATTCATTTCCAGGGAACGATTAGTTAAGAATGTGAATGAGGGGCTGGAGAGATGGATCATCAGATAAGAGCACGAGCTACTCTTCTAGAGGACCTGAGTTTGATTATCATCATTTAGAAGACAGTTCACAACCAGTCCAGGGAATATAATATCCACTTCTAGCTGCTGTAGGTACTGCATTGAAAACGTCACAGAAAATACATGCAGGCAAAATACCCACTGGCATGAAAATAACATAAAATCATTTTTTAAAAGAATGTAATGTGAATTATACAGTCAATGTCCCTGGTTCAAATCCTAGCTCTACTTTGAATAGTAATATAGGCAAGTTACTTATTCTCTCTAGGCCTCAATTACCCTTTGTACACAGGTTGAATAGTGGACCTATTGAACTTACTATTAAACTCAATATATGAAATTTCTTATGGCATGTGAACCAAGCCCTAGTCAAGTACTTATCATAATTATGAGTCAAAAATAGAATGAAATCTGTATTTACAAACACTAAGGATCTGGGTTATGAATATTCGTTATCAGACAGAAGTCCTATTCAAACCAAGGGAATAAATTTAGAAACTGCACTAAACTGAAGGTGTGCACTCTTGAAACCCATGGTTCAAAAGAATAATGGTAAGCATGTTCATAGGGAATTTATAGTTGCAGAACTTTTGTATTGAGGGAGCCTCCTCAGTCAGATATTTCAGTCCTGTGTCTGGTCTTTTTCAGGTGAATAGGATCTCTGCCATTCTCTTCAGTTGAATTTATTTGATGTCCTGTCTTCATTTAGCCTCTTAAGTCTAGTTTTGACAAGAAATTAGCTAAATGAGTTTAGGGGAATCTTTCCCTCTCTATTAAGTTTGTCACCCTTTGCTTTTGGAATTGAGTCCTTGTTCTGTTTTCCTCAAGAGCCCTGTTTGCGAGCACTACTGTATAACATGGTGTTGCTACTGGAAGACATACTAGACTCCTGAAAAAAATCTGAAAATTGATGCTAAGTACTTACTCTACAAAAATAAAGATGCCTTATATGTTCATACTTAACACTAATTTTTGTGAGTTTGTGTGATTGGGCTTAACCCTTCCTCATATACTTTGTACATCTGTATCAAAACACTGCTAGATGCAGTAAGTAAATACAATATACATACCCAAAATGTTTGGTTTAGAAAGAAAATCTTACCCTTGAGTTATCCCTTCATTTTGCATATCTCTTCATTTTGCTTATTGGCTATAATATCCAGGTATCTGCTATGTTTGAATTGGAGACCCATTCCTTTTATAGTGTGGTGGCCTTAATATCTACTATAACCGTTTTAACTAAATTGTTATATACTATCTTATCAAGTGTCATGATAACTTTGTCTTCAAGAAAGGTATCACTTGTCTTGGAAGCCTTTCATGATATCCAAAGTAGAGTAAGTACCTCTTACCAAGATCCTATCACACCCTGGGCTTATCAACAGCACTCACATCTTGCTACTTACTTTCCTACCTGTCTTCTCTGTGGTATTATGGTTCATTGCTGGTAGGGATTATTTACTACTCATACTTCTTTTTCCATAATTGGAATTTTTACCAGCTAGCCCAATTGCTGAATCCCGTACCTATATTTTAAAAATTACTAGTAACTTCTGTGGTGGTTTGAATAAAAATGGTTCCCATAGGCTCATAGGGAGTGGCACTATTTGAAAAGATTAACAGGTGTGGCCTTGTTGGAGGAAGTGAGTCCCTGGGGAATGGGCTTTGAGGTTTTAGAAGCCAAGTCAGGCCAGAGTTTCTTTCTGTTCCTACTACTTCTGTAGGCAGATGTCGAACACGTCTGTCTGTGTGCCACCATACTTCCCACCATGATGACAATGGACTGAATATCTGAAACTGTAATCAGGTCTTAATTAAACGTGTTCCTTTATAACAGTTACTATTGTCATGGGGCCTCTTCGCAGCAATAGAACACTGAGTAAAAAAATTGCTTTATATGGAGGTTTGATGTAGTATCTAGTAAAGGGTAGGTTTACACAAATGTTTGGAAACAAACTTATTGTCAAAGGCCTGAAGAGAGGATCTTTGCACCACCTGGGGTTGTTAGAAATATAGGCATTTAGGGGTCTACTTGCGATATTGATGGGATCATCAGTGTGATACCTGCATACATGAAGATTTAAGAAATCCTAGAGGTGAGTAAAATACAAGTGTAGTTGGATATTCACTTTGTCTCCTTCTGTGGCACTGACCACGCCCATTGGAGGTGGGGCCAGGGGAAGAAGTAACTTGTGGAAGGAGTTCTGAGGAGGAGCTGGGGAACACTCTCTTGCTGGTGGGATGCAGAGAGGAGAGCATCTGGTGGAACTTGCTGGTGTTCATCTGTCTAGGTTGTAAGTTATTTCTCGCTAAATAAACATCTATTCGGACTATTTGTTTATTCTGATCCTTATTAAACTCCAATTTCTGGTGTCAGAAGTGGGATCAGGATTTTCGCAGGACCTGGGTTTCACCCAGGCGGCAGTTGCCATTCCCTTCCCCCACAGTCCTTGAACAGGTGGTTGCCTTGCCTAACCAGGCAGACACATCACAGCTTGTAAGACATTTGTGTCTGCCCTACATCTACATTTATATCCCCTGTGGCCCTGAGACAACTGCTCTTCTCCTGCCTATTCCCTCACATTGCATTCCCACAGAGTCCCCCACCCCACCCCAGGCCATCTCTTATGTTCCCATGCAAGCCCGGGACTCTGGGCCTTCCCTGTTTGTTCATTTGTGCATTCCTGCAGTCCGATGTGGCAAGTTGCAGGCAGCACCTGTTAGCCCTGCAGTCCCAGCAATTTGCACAAAGCTCGTTTGACTCCTTCATTTAACAAAATTTCTCTTGCCTTAGTTTGTTAAGAGCTATTCTACAAGGACCGGGATCTGCTACTGGAAGCTATTTGGCGGTACACTTCTGGACACAATTTTGTGGTACACTTGTGGGCAGAACTGGGATCTGGCAGATTTGGTGGTACACCTCCAGGAGTAACTACCCCAAGCTGAGGTTTATAATTAAAAGCATCAACGTTCAAGGACAGCAGAAATACACCTAAGGTAATTGTAACATCCTTTGCAATTTAAGCTAATATAATATCTAAGAAATATTGTTCCATACCTATGGCAGATGATTTTACAATGGAGGACTTTAGGAATTATTTTACTTCATATATAGAAAGAATTTTAGCAGAATAAAATTATGACTAGACCAATATGTACATTTATTTTGTAATATCAATGGGTTTCATCATGATATTCTTAAAGAAATGGTTTGAGATTAGAACAAACAATAAGGAACTTGTACAAACCATAGGAGACTTAGTAACAAGGATTCAAAATATAGAATTCTTAGAAGAAAACATTGAAGATGGCATTGGAGAGATGACAGGTAAAATAGAAAACATGCAACATAAAAAAAAAAAGTAGAAAACATAATTTGTTCTGTGTCTGATGCCTCGATAACCAAAACAGAGACAATGCAATGTATTTACACGCTAGCAGAAACAGCTCGTTCCAGGTCAGAGGAAGCTGCTAATAAGTTTAAAAAACTGGAACATCAGATAGAAAGACTAGATAATAGAATCTCTTCCATGTCTGAGGATAATGGCAAGCTAGCAGATAGAACATTGTTTCTGGAAGGCAGTTTACATGTCATTCAGAAATTACCTAAGGATAAAAATATTAAAAACATGGAATCATTGTATTTGGAGAAAGTAAGAAACTGACTGATGCAATGAAGTCTCTAGAAAGTTATTTGATACAAGAAGTTCAGACACTCAAAGAAACAATGGGAAATAGATTTCAGGCTTTAGAAGACCCTCAATCTGATACATCAGAAGAAGAACTTCAGGTAACAGGGCATGAAAAAGACTTAAAGTTTTCCACACCTTTTAGAGTCAGGGGAGCTTTCGCTGTAACAGTTAATGAAAAACCAGCAAAGAAACACACCCAAAAAAGGTGCCATTGCCTATCAATGGGAACCAATATGTATGAAAGATTATAAAAATATAAAGGAAGCAGTAGTCTCTTATGGCATACACTTACCATATGTGAAGCAATTAACACAATCATGGGCAAGGAATATCAAGTTAAACCCTAAGGATTGGGATCAATTAATATCAGCTGTCCTTGAAAACTCCTCTCAATTAGAATGGAGGGCTTTATGGACCCAGGAACCAAAAGCTCTTGAACTTCATGGCTTAGAGAATGGTTATAAAGCTGCCAAAGATAAAATTCTTGGTGAGGGTATTTATGCTGACACAGAAAACCAAGCTGCTATGATGAACGTACCTTGTCTCTATGCAGTACAGCAGCTCTCAGTGCTTGTGATAAGGTTCATGAATTAGGGGAGAGGATAGAATCCTATACCAAGATAAGGCAAGGACCTACAGAACACTTTAGTAGGGTTCAAGAAAGATTATCTAGGGCAGTACAATTAGAGGTAGCAGATATAGATTCTAGGTGAATACTCATAGAATATTTAGCTTATGAGAATGTGAATCCTCAATGCAAACAAGTGCTTTGGCCTTTAAAATTTTGATCAGCACCCTTGGATGAATGGGTCCTATATACAGCCAACATTGAGTATAATGACAATAATACTGAATCATGGGTAGGAGAAGCCATCTAAAGGTCGGAGAAGACATCAAGATAATAGAGGTCTTAACTATGATGTCATAGAAGCTTGGGTAGGAGAAGCCAACTCCAAAGGTTTGAAGAGATATCAACATGTCAGATGTTATAACTGTGGTAAGACAGGACATCTAAAAAGAAATTGTAGGCCAAGCATCCCTAGAAATAACACTCCCAGGAATGAATTGAACAGAAGGCCTCATCCTTCTGGGTTATGTAGAAGGTGTGGCAAAGGCAGACACTGGACAAATGAGTGCAGATTGACCAGAGACAAGCAAAGAACCCCTTTACCATCGGGAAACTCATTGGGGGCCTCTCGAAGGCCCCCACATCAAAGGTGGTCCAAACATTCCCAGTCACAGTGGAGGACAACCTCCCATAGGACAATAAGAAAATTGTATGCCTATTGTAAAAGCTCATACTGCTCTGGATGACAAACTAGTGATAAAAGTTGAATCAAACATGACAAAAGGAAATAAAAACGTATATTTTGGCAAACCTCTATAAACAGTCAAAGGCCTAGATTGATAGTTAAGATGAATAAAAGATTGTTTGATGGGATAGTTGACACAGGGACTAACTTAACTATCATAACTAGTAAATCTTGGCCTCGAAGATGGCCCCTCTTTGAGGTAAATGTTCATTTCTTAGGGATTGGAACCCTGTTTCAGGTAAAGCAGAGCACGAGATGGATTGAATGTATAGGACCAGAAGGACAGACAGTAAGGTTGAGACCATTTGTGGCTTATGTAGTGATATATTTGTGGGGTTGTGAACTATTACAGCAATGGAATACACAGATTAACATTCCTCCACTATTAGATAGGAACCAAAAACAACCTCATGATTGTGGAAAAAATATTATAAAGTACTATACAACATAGACACCAAATATCAAGGCTGTACAAAATAAAATACAAGTGCTGAACAAACAGAGACACCAAAATCCCTACCCTTAAAATGGCTAACAGACTAACCTGTCTGGGTAGGGTAATGAGCTATGACCTCTGAGAAGTTAGAGGCTTTAGAAATTCTGGTTCAGGAACAGATAAATGCTGGACATATCGAGGAATCAACCAGCCCTTGGAATTCTCCTGTATTTGTTATCAAAAAGAAATCTGGTAAAAGGAGAATGTTTACAAACAGGAGAGCCATCAATAAAGTTATCCAGCTAATACACCCTCTACATCCTGGAACGCCCATGCATTCTTTGATACCTAAAGAATGGCCTATTATAGTTATTCATTTAAAGGACTGTTTCCTCACTATACCTTTACAGGAATGAGATAAAGAGAAATTTGCCTTCACGGTACCTATTTACAATAATTCTCAATGGTGAAGAGATATCAATGGAAGGTTTTGCCACAGGGAATGCTAAATAGCCCCAATGTGTGTCAATATTTTGTACAAAAACCACTAGAAATGATTCGTAACAGTTCCCACAATCCATAATCTATCATTACAATGATGATATATTGTTAGCTGACTCTAAAGGAGAAATATTAGAAAAAATGTTTGAGAAAGTAAAGGAAGTTTTACCTTGCTGGGGATTGAAAATTGCACATGAAAAAATACAAAAAGGAGAGTCTATCAACTACTTAGGATATAAAATACGTCTACAGAAAATTCGACCACAAAAAGTACAGATCAGGAGAGACTGCTACCAGATTCTTAATAATCTTCAAAAATTACTAGGAAAGATTGTTGCCTTTCCCTATAGCATACCTTAAAACTTGAAAATTTTACATTAATATTGATGTTTAACTTTTCCACAAGGAATAACAACAATTCCTAACAGCAATCTTTGAACTCTCCGGAAAGAAGATGTAGCCCCACATCATCATTTCCACTTGACTCAACACAACACCCTAAAACCAGTTTGAGATTGTTTTGCTTGAGACAACTCATGACTAGATAGCTGTAATTGTGTACCTTCTTATTACACCCTGGCCAGAGTTTCAAATAGAACTAAAGTCAAACATTTCCTGCCACTCAGTGACTAGCTACATATTTCACAGACAGTTCTGTTGAGAAATTTGGTTGCTAAAAATTTTCTTCCTACAGGATACCATGAAGGTGACATAGGTGTGTAAGACTAAGAGGCTGAAGAGCCTGCCATCATAAGTGAGAACTTGATTACTAATATGGACACTTGGAATTGACCCCAAAACTTCCAGAAATGTACGACACCATGAACAGTCCAAACCTAAGAATAATAGGCATAGAAGAAGGCTAAGAAGACCAGCTCAAAAGTGCAGAAAACATATTCAACAAAATCATTGAGGAAAACTTTCCCAATATAAAAAAGGACATTTCAATGAAAGTAAAAGAAGCATACCAAACACCAAATAGAATGGACCAAAACATGAGTGACCACCTGTAATTTCCACCCACTTGGTCTCTGACCCCACCTCCAATCCTCTCCTAGAGTCCCGGTCCATTCCCAGAGATCTGCCTATCTCTGCGGGTCCACTCTGAGTTCCTGCCAGCAAGATCGTTGACCCCTAAAGCAGGGCCTCTGATAAAGAAAGGCCTCACCTGCAGGGTCCCAGTTTCCAGTGAGATCTGACTATCCTACAAAACCTTCCCAAGTTTCAGCTCAGCTTTTGTCATCTTATGCCAGCCATTGGCTATAGGTGAGTCTGGGCCCAATCTTGGCGGACTCTCCCCTACAACCTCTCCCCCCCTCAAACTCCATGGGTTGGCCCCTGATCCCACTGCTCCTGTGGCCTGTCCCCATTGAGAGTACCCTTGGAACTCTGATACACCCCCACCCATCCCCACCGCGAGACTGCCCCCGCTACCCTCTGTACTATTCTGCCCACTGCCCTGCCACTATGGTTGAGCACTAGGACAGAGCGTGGAGCCAACCATCCACTATACTTCAGAGACTTCTAGGAGCAACTCTGAACAAAGGAGACCTGCCTATCCATGCGGGACCACCCCTGATTTCCTCCTGCTTGGTCTCTGACTCCACCTCAGGTCCTCTCTTGGAGTCCCGGGCCCCTCCCAGAGGTCTACCTATCTCTATGGGTCCACACTGAGTTCCTGCCAGCAAGATGCTTTACCCCTAAAGCAGGGCTCGGCTAAAAAAAAGAGGCCACACGGGAGAGTCCCAGTTTACAGTGAGATCAGACTATCGTGTACAAACTTCCCAAGTTTCAGCTCAGCCTGTGTCCTCCTCCAACAGCCATGGGCTAGAGCCATTGGCTAGTGGCATCTTCTACTGGATCCTCAGCCCTGACCCCATCACTGGGTCCCTGTCTGTGTAGAGACATCCTATAGAGCTTGCACCACCAAGAGCTACAGATATTGAACCTCTGGCCCACATAAGCCCACAAGGGAAGTACCATAAAGAGAGGAGGAGACCTACCAACACCTACTGGAAGAAGCTATGGAAAGACTGCAATACAAGAAAACACTTAACAACAGAAAGACAAGCATGACACCACCAGAATCTAGGGAATCTACACCAACTAGAACAGAACACAACAACAAAGCAGAGGAAGCACAAGGGAATATCTTAAAACTTTCTGTCATAAAAATGATAGAGACCCTCAAAGAAGATGTGAGAAAATCCCTTAAGGAAATGGAGGAAAGAAACAAACAAAAAAAAGTGGAAGAAATGAACAAATTCCTTAAGAAATGCAAGGAAAGTACAGAAAGCCAAGAAAAAACAATTAAGCAGGTGAATGAATGAAATGGTTCAATACTTGAAAACTGAAATAGAGAAAATAAAGGCAACAACAAACTGAAGTAATGCTGGAAATAGAAAAACTGGGCAAACAATCCGCAACTACAGATGCAAGCAAAACAACAGAATTCAAGAGATGGAAGAGAGAATCTCAGGCACAGAAGATAAACTAGACGAAATAGATTCATCGACCAAAGAAAATCATAAATGCAACAAATCCTTAACACAAAGCAGCCAGGAAATATGGGACACCATGAAAAGGCATACAGGAAGGTGAGGAAGCCCAGGTCAAAGGTGCTGAAAGCATATTCAACAAAATCATTGAGGAAAACGTTCCAAATCTGAAGAAGGACATGCCCATGAAAGTACAACAATCATACCGAACCCCAAATAGGCTGGACCAAAGAAAAAAGCCCCTCGACATATAATAATTAAAACAAAACACCTAGCATACAGAATGAAGAAAGAATATTAAGAGCAGTGAAGGAAAAAGGACAGGTAGCATATAAAGGCAGACCTATGAAAATTACACCTGACGTCTCCATGGAAACCCTAAGGCCAGAAGATCCCGGTTAGATCTTCTAAAAATATTAAGAAAACACGGATGCCAGCCTAGGCTGCTATATCCAGCAAAACTCTCAATCACTATAGATGGAGAAAACAAGATATTTAACGACAAAATCAGATTTTCCCAATATGTATCTATAAATCCAGCCCTATAGAAAGTATTGGAAGGTAAACTCCAACCCAAGGAAAGTAACTATGCCCACAAAAATGTAGGCAACAGATAATCCAACTACACTAGAAACCAAGGGTAAAGCAGAACTAATATATTCACAATGCCACTGCCAACCACAAACCTAAATCAAACAAGCATGAACAATCAATGGTCCTTACTCACCCTCAACATTAATGGTCTTAACTCACCTATAAAAAGACACAGGCTAACAGAATGGATACGAAGACAATCCATCCATCTGCTGCATACAAAAAAAAAAACACATCTAAGCTTCAAAGATAGATATTGCCTCAGGGTAAAGGGTATGGAAAAGATCTTCCAATCAAATGGAAATAAGAAACAAGCATGCATAGCTATCCTAGTATCTAACAAGTTAGACTTCAAACCAAAATTAGTCAAAAGAGATGAAGACCGTCATTTCATATTCATTGCAGGAGAAATCCATCAACACAAAGACTCAGTTCTGAACATCTATGCCCCTAATACAAAGTCACCCACATTCGTAAAAGAAACACTACTAAAATTAAAAGCTCATATAAAACCTCACACACTTATAGTGGGAGACTTCAATACACCACTCTCAACACTAGACAGGACCACAAATCAGAAAATCAACAAAGAAACAAAAGAATTAACAGAAGTTATGTCTCAACTGGGGTTAACAGACATCTATAGAACGTTCCATCCAAAGACAAAAGACTATACCTTCTTCTCTGCTCCACAGGGAACCTTCTCTAAACTCAACCACATACTAGGTGACATAAGAAACTTCTACAGATACAAGAGAATAAGAAGAGTCCCCTGTATTTTATCGGACCACCATTTAAAAATTGGAATTCAACAACAACACAAATAGCAGAAAACCTGCAAACTCATGGAAACTGAACAGTGTGCAATTGCACCCCTCCTGGGTCAAAGAAGAAATAAAGAAAGAAATTAAGGACTTTCTGACATTCAACGAGAATGAGGACACAACATACCCGAACTTATGGGACACCTTGAAAGCAGTGCTGCGAGTGAAGTTCATTGCACTAAGTGCCCATATGAAGAAAACAGAGTATAGTCACATAAGAGAATTAACAGACCAACTGAAAGTCTTAGAACAGAGAGAAGCAAACTCACCCCATAGAAGTAGATGCCAGGAAATAATCAACTTGAGGGCTGAAATCAACAAAAAAGAAACCAGGAAAACAATACAAACAATCAATGCAACGAAGAGTTGGTTTTAGAGAAAATCAACAAGATAGACTAAACTTTATCCAAATTAATGAAAAAGCACAGAGAGGACATGCAAATTAACAAAATCAGAAACGAAAAGGGGAACATAACAACGGACACAGAGGAAATCCAGACAATTTTCAGGTCATACTTTGAAAATCTGTATTCCACAAAAATTAAAAATTCAAAGGAAATGGACAAATTTCTGGATAACTGTCACTTACCAAAATGAAATCAAGAACAGACAAACTACTTAATTAAACCTATAATCCGCAATGAAATAGAAGCAGTCATCGAAAGCCTTCCTACCAAAAAAAAAGTCCAGGGCCAGAAGAATTCAGTGCAGAATTCTACCAGAAATTCAAGGAAGAACTAATACCACTACTCCTCAAATTGTTCCACAAAACAGAATCAGAAGTTTCATTGCCAAACTCTTTTTATGAGGCCACAATAACCTTCATATCCAAACCTCACAAAGACAAAACTAAGAAAGAAAACTACAGACCAATATCCCTGATGGACATCGATGCAAAAATACTCAATAAAATACTGGCAAACCGAATACAAGAACACATCAGAGAAATCATCCACCCTGACCAAGTAGGCTTCATCCCTGGAATGTAGGGATGGTTTAACATATGAAAATCTATCAATGTGATCCACCATATAAACAAACAGAAAAAGAAAAACCATAGGATTATCTCCCTAGATTCTGAAAAAGCCTTTGACAAAATGCAATACCCTTTCATGATAAAGGTCTTGGAGAGGCTATGGATAACAAGAACATACCTAAGCATAATAAGAGCAATATACAGCAAACCAACTGCCAACATCAAACTGAATGGGGAGGAACTTAAGCCAATTCCTCTAAAATCAGGAACAAAAGAAGGCTGACCTCTCTCTGCATATCTCCATGACGTACTAGAAGTTCTAGCTAATGTTATAAGACAACTAAAGTAGATCAAGGGGATCCAAATTGGAAAGGAAGAAGTCAAACTGTCTCTATTTGCAGATGATATGATAGTTTACATACGCGACCCAATAAACTCTACCAGGGAACTCCTGTAGCTGATAAACACCTTCAGCAAACTAGCAGGTTACAAGATAAACTCAAAAAAATCAGTAGCCCTACTTTTTTCAGACAACAAAGAGACAGAGAAAGAAATCAGAGAAACATCACCCTTTACAATAGCCACAAGCAACATAAATTATCTTGGGGCAACGCTTACCAAACTAGTAAAATCCTATATAATAAGAACTTTCTGGCTCTAAAGGAAGAAGTTAAAGAAAATACCAGAACATGGAAAGATCTCCAATGCTCTTGGATAGGTAGGATAAACATAGTAAAAATGGCAATCTTGCCAAAAGCAATCTACAGATTCAATGCAATCCCCATTAAAATCCCACCACAATTCTTCACCGACCTTGAAAGAATAATACTCAACTTTATATGGAAAAACAAAAGACCCAGGATAGCCAAAACAACCCTATTCAATAAAAGAACTTCAGGAGGCATCGCCATTCCTGACTTTAAGATCTACTAAAGAGCTATAGTTCTGAAAACAGCCTTTTATTGGCATAAAAATAGACAGGTAGACCAATGGAATCGAATTGAAAATCCTGATATTAACCCACACACCTATGAACACCAGATTTTCGACAAAACAGCTAAAATGATACAATGGGGCGAAGACAGCCTCTTCAAAAAATGGTGCTGGCACAATTGGATGCAGGTGTGTAGAAGACTGCAGATAGACCAATGTCTGTCGCCATGCACAAAACTTAAGTCCAAATGGATCAAAAACCTCAACATCAATCCAGCCACTTTGAACCTCTTAGAAGAGAAAGTAGGAGGTAGCCTTGAACAAATTGGTATAGGAGACAGCTTCCTGAACATAACTCCAAGGGCACAGACACTGAGAGAAACAATTAATAAATGGGACCTCTTCAAACTTAGAAGCATCTGTAAAGCAAGGGACACAGTGGAGAAGACCAAATGACAGCCCACAGACTGGGAAAAAATTGTCACCAATCCCATATCTGACAAAGGGCTGATATCCAAAATAAAGAAAGAAACTAGTCAACAAAACAACAAATAACCCTATTTAAAATGTGGTACAGAACTATAGAAATAATTCTCAATAGAGGAAATCAAAAAGGCTGAAAGACACTTAAGAAAGTGCTCAACATCCTTAGCTATCAGGAAAATGCAAATCAAAACAACTCTGAGATACCATTTTACTCCTGCCAGAATGGCTAAAATTAGAAACACCCCATGCTGAAGAGGATGTGGAGAAAGGGGAACACTCCTCCACTGCTGGTGGGAGTGCAAACTCATACAGCCATTTTGGAGATGAGTATGGCGGTTCCTCAGGAAAATGGGATTTAGTTTACCACAGGACCCGGCAATCCCCCTTTTAGATATACCTAAATGATCCACATCCATGCAACAAAGACATCTGTTCAACTATGTTCATAGCAGCACTATTTGTAATAGAAAGAACCTGGAAGCAACCTAGACGCCCCTCAATTGAAGAATGATTAATGAAGATGTGGCACATCTACACAATGGAATACTACTCTGTAGAAAAAAAATAATGGTATCTTGAAATTCTCAGGCAAGTGGAATGCACTTGAAGAAATCATCCTGAATGAGGTAACACAGTCACAAAAGGAGGTACATGGTATGTACTCACTCAAATATGGATTTTAGACCTAGATCAAAGGATCACGATCCTATAATTCACACCACCAGAGGAACTAGGATAAAAGGCACATTCTAAGAGATTCATATATAGTCCCTCACAGAACTGGGAAGGGACAAGTCCCCCAGAGCACAGGGGAAGTTGGGAGTCCAGCAAATGGAGAGGGAAGTAGGAGAAAGAGATGGGGAGGAAAGGAAAACACATTCCACTAGGAAGATGGAGCCCTATTAGGAAAAGAAGATGAGATAGAGAAAGAGAGACAGAGAGAACATAAAAGAGGGAGCCAATATTGGTTTGAAGAGAAAATTGAACACAAAGAAAGGTCTAGAGAACTACAAGACTGCCGCCAACTAACAATTTGAGCTTCCGTGGAAAGGCTACCATAAATCCCCTTCCCGGATAGTGAGATCAACAACTAATTTATCCATGGAGCCCTCATCTAATACCTGTTGGAAACAGGAGCAAACACCCATACATAAACACTGAGTCGAACTAGAACCCAGATGCACATGGAGAGGACAAGACCAGGCTGCAGAAACACATAGAGACAGCTTACCTGAACAAGGAGGAGCTAAAGGGCCCCCAGACTGATAGCTGGGAAACCAGCATGGGACTGACTCAGGCCCCCCTGAATATGGCTCTCAGCCAGAAAACTGAGCAGTCTAAGGGACCTCAGACAGTGGAGCCTGGATGTATCCCTGGTCACAAAAGGACCTTGCAAACACATCCCCCATGAAGGGATAAGTGCCTTAATCTAGAGACAGGAGAGAAGCCCTAGTCCATACTTCACATGACCTGTCAGATGTACATGACCCCAACTGGATGGCATTCCCCTACATATGGAATTGGGGTTGGGGGATGGGAGGGGAGGGTGGTTTAGGTGCATTTGAGAGGGCAGAGAGGGTAAAAGGGAGGGAGGGAGGGAGGGGGAACTGGGATTGACATGTAAAATAATAAATAAAATTTTTAAAAAACTAAAAAAATTACTGTAATACAGTAGCATGAAAAGTATCTTTAAATTGAATCTAAGATTTTTTATGTTCATTTGTCTAAGTCCATTCTGTAATTAAGAATCTCATTAACATTTGCTATAAAAAAAAAGTCCCTAAAGAAAGAAACTGTAGAAGATATTGGAAAGTGGAAAGATCTGCCTTGTTCATGGGTAAGTTGGATCACCCTAGTATCAATGGCAATCTTTCCAAAAGCAATCTACAGATTCAATGCAATTCCCATCAAAATCCCAACGCAATTGTTCACAGACCTACAATGAACAATAGTCATCTTCTTATGGAAAAACAACCCTGTACAACCCTTCCAGAGACATCACCATCCCTGACTTCAAGCTCTACTATAGAGGTATAGTCACAAAAACAGCTTGGTTTTTGCACATAAACAGACACTTGGATCAATGAAATGCAATAAAACCCAGACATTAATCCACACATACGAACACCTGATTTTTGACAAAGAAAGGAAAATTATACAATCCTGGAAAAGAAATCACTTTCAACACATATTCCTAGTGTAACTGGATGTTGTCATGTAGAAGAATGCAAATAGATACATACATGTCACCCTGCACAAAACTCAAGTCCAAGAGGATAAAAGACCTCATGAAGAATCATGCAGCCAATCATAATTATCTGCAACCAGGTACCATAGAAATGATAGTATTTGCATGGAAAAAAAATGTTTGATGGGAAATAGGAGGCAAAGATGCTTACTGCTATGAAAAGAGAACTTTTTCCACATGGATATTCAGAGAACAGCACATTCAAAACAATCTTGTCTTTTTGCATCTTTTTTCCAGGGTTTGAATGGCAATGATATATGCAGGTATATATCCATGCTTCATTTGAAGGTTTGAATTACCAAAATTGGTCTTATAAAGTTATAGAGGTGTTATCCTCTTGTAAATAAGAAGTTATTTTAAGTTATCAGTTGTATTTTTGACAATTTTATTTTTATGTGTAGTTTTCTAATTGCTTCTGTCCCTAAAGATCAGAAGATGGCACCAGATCTGTGGTAGCTGCGAAATATTTATTTATTTATTGGTTTGTTTGTTTGTTTGTTTGTTTTTGTTTTTCAAGGCATGGCTTCCCTGAGTAGCTTTGGCTGAACTCATTTAGTAAACAAGGCTGGCCTCAAACTCACAGAGGTTCACATCGCTTTGCCTCTCTGAGAGCTGGGATTAAAGGCATGTGCTAACTCAAACAAGCTATTACTTTTAATAATAGGAAAAGATCAGCCACTTTTGTTTCCAAAATATCATTTTTATAACCTATTTTTTAGCAAGCCACCAATCCTATTGGTTTTTCTGATACAGTGTTTGTTTGCATGTCCTTGGCTGCCCTCTGTAGACTAGGTTGGGGTGGAAGTCAGAGATCTGCCTGTTGAAGTTTAAAATCATGTACCAACATCACCTGGTTACATTCAAAAATAAGTTAAATTTATTTTAAATGTGTTAGTATGAAGGTGTAAGACCCCCCTAGGACTGGACTTAAAGACAGTTGTGACAAGCCATGTGTGTGGTGGAATTGGACCCAGGTACTCCAGAAGGGCAGCCAGTTTTTTCTTTAGCACTGAGCCACCTCTCCAGGTGGTTACATTTTTATTATAATATTTTTCTCATTTCTGTTCATATAAGGCTGGTTCCTCAGGTTCCTGAGTTTGTCATGAATGTTGTCTTACAATGACAAAGTTTGGTCTTACTCTCTGCATGCAGAAGGGAGGTGCTGTATAATATTTGCAATGACATTTTCATCTTGGTTGCCAGTTCCTAAAAATCCTATTTTGGAACAGGTTTCCTTTGTTTGTATTTAGCCAGGGTGCTCTACTTTGTGATATCTGCCTGCCTCTGTGCTCCTCCTCCCTGAGTTCTGCAACTACTTGTGGGCATCACCATAGCAGGCTACTTGTTCTTGGTGTCCAGCAAGCACAAACAATCACATTCTTATTAGCTCATCGTGAAATATACCAATCATTTGTGGGATTCTGGATAATGATTAAACTTCTACCATGATGTCTGACACAGTTTATTAAGTAGTAATTTTTGCTGCGTATTTATAGAACAGTGTCCCTTTGAACTAGATAGTCTAAGTTGTCCAAAGATTTCCAGTGACCTGTGTTCCCTAGCATTATCATTGCTCTGAAAAAACTTCAGACTTTTTTCAACTAGAGGGGTTAGCAATTATCTCAATGGGGAACAAGTATGCCTTTCCATTATGACGAAAGTTGGTTTTCTTTTTGAAGGAGAAAACATAAAGACCAAGACAATGGTGTAAGACACTGCACTAAATTCATGGGCCACAAGGTGGCACTCTACGCCTCTTATGCACATCCTCATTTCCCCAGGACAGGCATATGATCAACTTTGGCCAGAAGAGGGTCCAGCGAGACTACACTTCTGTTTCTTACATATATTTGGATCACACTCTTCTGCTCCTCCAATCAAAAGCATAGAATCCTATTGAAAAACTAAATAACACTGGTCTAAAAGTAAAAAAGTAATATTGAGAAAAGATTCCTAATGATATTTGTATATACATATAGATCGATTCCTTAGTGCCTAGCCTCTAACTGTATTCCTCCTTCACCATCCCCATGCCTGGGTTTGTCTCAACTTTTTAAGGAAGTTTTAAATGAAAACCTTAACTATGTACAAATAAATGCTTAAAACTAACTCTGAAAGAAACAACAAAATGGTTTTAATTTTACAAATTTTAATCCTAAACATATATCATTTTTTACTTGTACAAAAAAGAAAACCCTCATAGCCAACTATGCATAGTGCAAGTCTATCATTTCAGCACTTGCAGTTCGAGACACATGACTGCTATGAGATCTAAGCTAGCCTTGGCTACACAGCAAGACCCTACCTCAAAATAAATAAAAAGAGAAAGAGGAATTGAAAAAAAAAAGTATCATATTCAATCAGTGAAAATTACAAACCAGAGGGACGGTGCATGCCTTGCTCAACATTCAGAAACCTGAGTCAGGAGTCACAAGTTTGAGGCCAGAGAGGACTATATAGCTAAGACCCTACCTTGGTAAAAAAAACAAGTAAGTTGAAAATGGATTATAAAATCTACATTTACTTCAAAACATTTCAAAAGGGGGAAATCAGATCTTACAATTCTGGTATCCTTCTGTTGCTGCGATAAAACACTGACCAAAAACAATGCAGGCTGGAAAAGACTTTACTTATCTTGCAATGGAAGACACTGACCCCAATGAGAATTAGAGCAGAGACTCAAGCAGGACAGGAGGTAGAAACCTTGGACCAATATAGCTGCCCCCTCATCTCTGGCTCTGTCATTTGCTCACAGTAACTTCTTTATAGAGCCCAGGACAACCTGGGTTGTCCTATGTTGATGAAAAGATTCTCACACAGACATAGCCACAGCACAATTGATGAAAATTATACTGAAACTCTTCCCAGGACACTCCAGGCTGTCAAGCTTACAGCTAATGTGAATGAGGGCATATTGCAAATTCTGCTATGTCCAAAAAAATCCCAAAACTGATTTGCAGCCTATGTTGGCATTCTTCTGTAGTAACTATCTATAACATTCTGCCTTTATGTGGTTGTCATACATTTCAAAATGTATTTACCACACTGGAGCCCTAGCAAGGAAACACGCTGTGCTCCTCCATGCTCTTAGTGCTTTCTACCCTATGCAGGACACAGGACAAACTCATGTCATACTTGAGCAAGTGGACAAGTGGACAGAGGTAACAACACAACTATGGGATCCACAATCATCCTACACAAGACATGAGTAATCCTGCCAAAGTGTCTTGAGATAACTGCCCCCTGATAGAACAGAAAGTGGGGTAGGCCTACACTCAACAGAACATCACAATCAGACACTTGGAACAGGAGGTCACCTTCTGGGATCCCAGGAGTAGTAGAGACAATGGAGAGGTCTGGGCTTCCATCTAAAATGGAATCCAGTCTTCACTGAAGACCACAGTTTGGGTGGGAGGATCTGGAATTCTGGCTGACAAGTCAGTGGGGCAGCAGGGGAAATGCTTAGGTTATTCCTTTTCATTCTGTTACTATGAAAAATACTCTGATGAAAACAACTTGGCAAAGAAAGGGTTAACGTGCCTACCTGTAGATGTCACAAAACTTCACTGAGGAACTCAGAATAGGGGCAACAGAGGGTTTATGCTCCACTAGCTTCCTTTAAGGCCAGGACAATATGTCTATGGATGGTGCTGCCTAATGGATGGGCCTTCTTGCATCAATAGTCAAGATAATTATCCACAGGCCAATCTAATCTAGGCTTTCCTCTCAGATGACTGACTCCAGGCTGTGTCAAGTTATCAAAGGTGAGACAATGAGCAAACTCTAGAGGCCACAAAAAACCAAACCAAACCAAACCAAACCAAAAGAAAAAACAAGAAGAAAAACCTTCCTCAAAATAAATGGAACAAGTCCTGGAAGTCCTAGGAAGGACTTCCTTACTTAAACCTCTCCTCATGCATTCTAAATTCAAGTCAGAATCATTTGATTTGATGTAGTCATCAATTCATGGTCATCCTCTGCTCTGGGAGACAAACTGACAGTCAGTCCACCAGAGTTAACTCCCTCTCCCTCTCTCCATTCCCTAACACCACCTAAGAAGGATTTTTATTATTATTATTATTATTATTATTATTATTATTATTATTATTATTATTATTGAGGCAATGTCTCTTTATCCTAGAACTTAAAATATAGAGCAGGCTGGCCTCAAATAAAGAGATCCACTTGCTTCTGCCTCTTGAGTGCTCTGACTGAAGGTGTACAACACCATGCCCTGTGTGTGTGTGTGTGTGTGTGTGTGTGTGTAGCTACTATTTCTTGATCCAAAAAATGAAGTATAATTAACGTAAATTTTTTACTTTAAATCCACCTGTTTTGGAGTGTGGAAAGCACACTGCCCCAGGTAGCAGCCAGGTACAGCCCAGGCATGCGCAAGGCATGGTCATTAGTAGAGTGTACACTACCAGTCAGAGCTAGGATGGCTCTTGCAAATGATCAGTTCCAGGAGTTTCTGTGCCCTCTCCTGGCCTCAGTGGGCACTGCATGCACACAGTGCACATGCATACATGGAAACAGATGTACACCACCATAAAATAAGCAACACCACACAGTGAACATTCAAAGTTAAAAAGTAGCAATTTCAAATGTATGCATTGTGTAACTAATGAAACCAGTAGAAAGGCCATGAAAGAAACTACACAAGTGGTCAAATAAGAATGGAAACATGCACTTGTTGGTGGGTTGCAAGTCATTCTCCTCTGAATTGCAAAGGGAACCATGATGATTTGTGTATGGCTACATAATTAAAAGACACCCAGAGACTTACATGAACACAGGTAAATGTATGCCACGTGTTCCTTGTTTCCCAGTCAAGCTACCTTCATTCTGGTAGGCATCCATAACTCTTATGGCTTTTATGGGCTTTTTTTTTTTTTGTGGGTGGTTCAAGGATAACAGAGCTTTCTCTACACAAATGGACTCTGTCATCTCAGGCCCTTAGTTGTGAGGGAACTAAAACTCCAGTTAACCTCTCCCAAATGTACATTCATAGTTTCCATGTTGTTCACGAATGAAGCCCTGACCGAAATGCTTCAAATGAAATTCCACGGCAAAAGTACTGTACAAAACTTAGAGAATGCATTCCTTGGCTGATGCTAAATATAGTCTTCTCAAGATGACATAAATTTTGACAGTGATCCAACTTGCATGTCAATTTTTCTAAAAAAGCACAAATTCCATATTAAGGAAAGCAGGAATAAAATTGTTCCTTACTCGGTGTCATTGAAAAATCTATTAAAAGTAGATTCCATCAAAAATTGATAGAAGTAACAATATATTTACAATAATTTTGTGGCAGTTTTTGCATTGTTCTCTCCAAGTCAACTGTTGCAGGTAAATTTCAAAATTGCACACATTTCTATTAATGATTCCTCGGAGGCATCAGACGAGAGTTAGAAAACACAGCTGAGCCTGTGTCCAATCTCCATGAAGGTTGAGATTTTGGATCACAGTACCAACAGGAACCAACTACAACACATAGTCTCTTCATACTACAAGTCCTCCCCCAAAAGAAAATTACACACTTTTCATATACAAACACCCAACTATAGAGAAAAAAATCAGAGATGTAGTTTGAATTCTCTTACAGCAGCAGTTTAACATATAATGTTGGAAAAAAATTTTATATAATTCGCCCAATTTCGGGTGCCCAATCCAATTTAAAACTTGAATTTGTGAATTGAGACATACTTCTGCTGAGAATCGCACAATGGACCCCTGTTATATAAACTCATTAACAAAATTTGGCTGATGAATGATACTTCATCACTTTAGTCAGGGCTTCTTGTCTCTGCCTGCCTGACTTTTTCCAAGAGCGGTCAGTTTGTGAGGGCTCACCATATGCTACTATTACTACATTATCTACGCTCAACTCCTGGCCTTAAAAATAAAATGCTTATCTCAAAGCCAGTGAGAAATCACCCAATCTCTCAACTTGATCATTTTTTACTCACTCACGTACGTGTGTATATGCATATATGTATGTGAATATAAGTGTATATATACACACATATATATGAATACATTCCATTTGAACATCTCACAATTTATTCATACCGTGTTTTCACTCCAACTTCGAGACTAACAGCTAAACCTTCAAGCATATCCCAGTCTTGGAGATGGGGACCAATTTGGAGACCAGCTATGGCAAGCTATAAATCCCTTTTTCCCCATTTTCCACAGGGACTCTTCAGTAATTTCTTTAAAACCACAGTCACTGCTGTCAGAGACCACTGCAGGCAGGTGTTGGATGCCACAGTGAACTCACCCTCTCAGATCCTGATGGTCCCCAGTGGACAGGTGGAAACTCACTGGGCCACTTGAACCTTTCTTTCCCCAAACTCAGTGGTCTAGAGGCAGGTGGAGCAGATGCACCAGAGCCTGGCAAGGGACCCAAATGCAGCCTAGGCTGGCTGGCCGAGTGAGCACCCTACTCCTCCAGGCCCGGATCCCTGTCATGGCTGCATCAGCCAGCCCTTTTTTAGCAAAAATCACTCCTCCTGCTCTGAACTGTTCATCTTCTGAGCGCTGCCCAAGCCGCACCTGCCTTCCTGAACCCTCTGGCCATCGCCAGGTAGCAGCAAGTTTCCAAACAACTCCTGGTACACAACCTGCTCCAGCATTCCACATGGGCCCAGTTGCTCTGGTATGCCAGTCCAGTCACAAACCACCACAGTAGCCTCAGCTCTCCCACAGGGGTGTAGAGTCACCGAGAAAGAAGAGGCACTGGCAACCTGCCCTCTCTTCCCTCAGATTCGCTACCAGCCCTAGTAGCCCTTAAAACTCATTGACTTTGAGAAGAGATGGGCGACAGTGGAAACACAGCCATTGTTAATTCATTTTTAAAATTTTTATTTTACATATCGATCCCAGTTCCCTCTCCCTTCCTCCCTCCCTCCATTCCTCCATCCCTTTTCCCTCTCTACCACCCTCCCATGTGCCCTAAACTCTCTCCCCTCCCATCCATCCCGTTCCACAAGTAGGGTTATGCCTTCCAGGAAGCATCATCTAAATCTGTCAAGTAATTAGGAATAGGGACTAGACCTTCCCTCCTGCATCTAGGTTAATGGAGTATCCCTCCATGGGGGATGTGCCCCCAAAGTCTTTTATGCACCAGGGAAAAGCCCTGGTTGTTAGTCAGAAGTCCCTTAGATTGCCCAGGCCTTCTAACTGAGGCCCATGTTCAGGGGGGCTAAGTCAGTCCAAAGCAGGATTCCTAGCCATCAGTCTCGGAGCCAATTAGCTCCTCTTTGTTCAGGTCAGTTATCTCTGTGTGTTTCTGTAACCTGGTCTTTTCCTCCATCTCTGCATCCGGATTCCAGTTCGGCTCAGTGTTTGGTTGTGGCTGTGTGCTTCTATTTCCATCAGCCACTGGATGAAGGAGCTATAATGGTGAACAAGTTAGTCATCAATCTCATCCTTCTTTTATGCTCTTATGCTCTTATGCTCTTATGCTCTTATGCTCTTATGCTCTTATGCTCGCTCTCTCTCTCTCTCTCTCTCTCTCTCTCTCTCTCTCTCTCATATTCCTCCCCTGACTCAATTGTCCTAGTCACAGGTTCTTTCTCTTTCTTCTACCTCCCTCTCCACTCACTTTCCCCCCACCCCCACGTCCAATATGCTCAGATCTAGTCTCTTTCCCCTTATGTGAGAGACTTTTATGAATCTCTTAGAATCCTACTTGTATCCTAGTTTCTCAGGCAGTGTGAATTATAGGCTGGTGATCCTTTGCCTTTTGTCTAAAATCCATATATGAGTGAGTACATACCATGTTCCCCTTTTTGTGACTGGGTTGCCTCATTCAGGATGGTTTCTTCAAGTTCCATCCATTTGCTTTTGAATTTCAAAATTCCAGGTTTTTTTTGTTGTTTGTTTGTTTTGTTTTGTTTTTCTGCAGAATAATATTCAATTGTGTAAATGTGCCATATCTTCTTTATCCATTCTTCAGTTGAGGGGCATCTAGGTTGCTTCCAGGTTCTTGCTATTACAAATAATGCAGCTATGAACATAGGTGAACATGTCTTCGTTTCATGCATGTGGATCATTTGGGTATATGCCAAAGAGGGAGATTGCCAGGTGCTGTGGTAGACTTATTCCCATTTTCCTGAGGAACCGCCATAATGGCTATTCAAGGTTGCACTCCCAACAGCAGTGGAGGCGTGTTCCCCTTGCTCTACATCCTCTCCAGCATAAGTTGTCAGTAGTGATCCCAATATTAGCCATGCTGGCAGGAGTAAGATGGCATCTCAGAGTAGTTTTGATGTGTAATTCTCTGATAGCTCAGAATGTTGAGCACTTTATTAAGTGTCTTGTTTTGGTGACCCTGGGTCTTTTGGTTTTGCATGTAAAGTTGATTATTATCCTCTCAAGGTCAGTGAAGAATTGTGTTGCGATTTTCATGGGGATTGCAATGAATCTGTAGATTGCTTTTGGCAAGAGTGCCATTTGTACTATGTTTATCCTACCTATCCAAAAGCATGGGATATTTCTTTTTCTTTATACAAAGTTAAATTCACAGCACTTAAATTTTCAGATAATTCTCTAAAAGTTGTGATGGGAAAGAAAGTCTCCCACTTCCCTTCATGGTCCTTTTCGTTCCTAGAGAAAACCATGTCTAGTCCTACACTGTCCTTTGCTGACTTTCGATGTTTAAGTCTGAACTACCAACTTGTTACAGAAGACCACATACCTCCCTTTGTTTTGCTTCCTCTGTAACACAATTTACAACAGCACTACCAGCCTGTAATCTTCAAGCATGGGGTAGTGGCAGCTTTTTCTGGATCAGTTCTTGACATTCAAATGAAGCACTTATAATCAGGACATACTATTCTTATTTTTTTCTATGATAGTACATATTTAAGGTATACAATGTGGTGTTTTCATGAATACATATCATTAATACTGTCAATCTCATTAAGTTATTTACCACTTTTTATAATTTCTTTTGATGTGTCAAGCATATTTAGTGTCTACATGCTTCACACATTTTTATTATACAACATACTATTATTAACTATAGTCTTTGCATGGCCCTTGAAATCTGTAGACTTGTTCACCCTGATTACTTGCAGACAAATGAACTTACACTCACCTCTTCCATTCCCTTCCATTGCTGATTGTGGAAATCACCTTCTTACCATTTCATGCAGAAATTTTCATTTCTTTTTTTTTTCTTTTTTTATTTAAATTATTATTTTACATGTCGATCCCAGTTCCCTTTCCATCCCTCCCTTTCTCTCAACCTCCTTTCCTCCCTCCCTCACTTTTACACTCTCTTGCCCTCTCACTTGCACCAAACCACCCTCCCCTCCCATCCCCCCACCCAATTCCATATGTAGGGGAATGCCATCCAGTTGGGGTCATGTAGATCTGACAGGTCATGTGAAGTAGGTGCTAGGGCTTCTCACCTGTCTCTAGGTTAAGGCAGTTATCCCTCCATGGGGGATGTATTCGCAAAGTCCTTTTGTGCACCAAGGATACATCCTGGCTCCACTGTCTGAGGTCCCTTAGACTGCTCAGTCCTTCTGGCTGAGACCCATATTCAGGGGGGGCTGAGTCAGTCCCATGCGGGCTTCCAAACTATCAGTCTGGGGGCCCATTAGCTCCTCCTTGTTCAGGTAAGCTATCTTTATGTGTTTCTGCAGCCTGGTCTTGTCCTCTCCATCTGCATCTGGGTTCTAGTTCGACTCAGTGTTTGTGTATGGGTGTTTGCTCCTGTTTCCAACAGCTATTAGATGAGGGCTCCACGGATAAGTTAGTTGTTGATCTCACTAACCAGGAAGGTCATTTATGGTAGCCTTTCCACAGAAGCTCAAACTGTTACTTGGCCGCAGTCTTGTAGTTCTCTAGACATTTCTTTGGTTTCAATTTTCTCTTCAAACCAATAGTGGCTCCCTCTTTTATGTTCTCTCTCTCTCTCTCTCTCTCTCTCTCTCTCTCTCTCTCTCTCTCTCTCATCTTCTATGCCTACATAGACTCAATCTTCATAGTCCCATGTATTTTCCTCTCCTACCCTTCACTTTCTCCACTTCTATCTCTATTCACTGCCTCTCCCGACTTCCCCTGTGCTCTGGGGGACTTGTCCCTTCCCAGTTCTGTGAGGGACTTTATATTAAATCTCTTAGAATATACATTGTATCCTAGTTCCTCTGGTGGTGTGAATTATAGGCTGATCATTTGATCTAGGACTAAAATCTATATATGAGCCAGTACATACCATGTACCTCTTTTTGTGGCTGGGTTACCTCATTCAGGATGATTAATTCAAGTGCCATCCACTTGTCTGAAAATTTCAATTTACCATTATTTTTTTCGACAGAGTAGTATTCCATTGTGTAGATGTGCCACATCTTCATTAATCATTCTTCAATTGAGGGGCATCTAGGTTGCTTCCAGTTTCTTGCTGTTACAAATAGTGCTGATATGAACATAATTGAACAGATGTCTTTGTTGCATGGATGTGGATCATTTGGGTATATTCCTAAAAGGGGGATTGTCGGGTCCTGTGGTAAACTAATTCCCATTTTCCTGAGGAAGTGCCATAGTGATCTCCAAAATGGCTGTACGAGTTTGCACTCCCACCAGCAGTGGAGGAGTGTTCCCCTTTCTCCACCTCCTCTCCAGCATGAGTCAACATTGGTGTTTGTAATTTTAGCCATTCTGGCAGGAGTAAGATGGTATCTCAAAGTTGTTTTGATT
This sequence comes from Phodopus roborovskii, assembly GCF_943737965.1. Classification (NCBI taxonomy): domain Eukaryota; kingdom Metazoa; phylum Chordata; class Mammalia; order Rodentia; family Cricetidae; genus Phodopus; species Phodopus roborovskii. The sequence goes on along the minus strand of NW_026126011.1, from coordinate 86,228 downwards.
TGCATTTTCCTGATAGCTAAGGATGTTGAGCACTTTCTTCAGTATCTTTCAGCCTTTTTCATTTCCTCTATTGAGAATTCGTTCTTCAGGTCTGTACCCAATTTTTAATAGGGTTATTTGATGTTTTGTTGACTATTTTCTTTACTTCTATGTATATTTTGGATATCAGCCCTTTGTCAGATATGGGATTGGTGAAAATTTTTCCCCACTCTGTGGGCTGCTGTTTGGTCTTCTCCACTGTGTCCCTTGCTTTACAGATGCTTCTAAGTTTGAAGAGGTCCCATTTATTAATTGTTTCTCTCAGTGTCTGTGCCCTTGGAGTTATGTTCAGGAAGCTGTCTCCTATACCAATTTGTTCAAGGCTACCTCCTACTTTCTCTTCTAAGAGGTTCAAAGTGGCTGGATTGATTTTGAGGTCTTTGATCCATTTGAACTTAAGTTTTGTGCATGGCGACAGACATGGGTCTATCTGCAGTCTTCTACACACCGTCATCCAATTGTGCCAGCACCATTTGCTGAATATGCTGTCCTTGCCCCATTGTATTCTTTTAGATGTTTTGTTGCAAATCAGGTGTTCATAGGTGTGTGGGTTAATATCAGGATTTTCAATTCAATTCCATTGGTCTACCTGTCTATTTTTGTGCCAATACCAGGCTGTTTTCAAAACTATAGCTCTGAGATAGAGCTTAAAGTCAGGAATGGTGATGCCTCCTGTAGTTCTTTTATTGTATAGGGTTATTTTGGCTCTCCTGCATCTTTTGTTTTTCCATAAAAAGCTGATTATTAAACTTTCAACGTCAGTGAAAAATTGTGGTGGGATATTAGTGGGAATTGCATTGAATCTGTAGATTGCTTTTGGCAAGATTCCCATTTTTACTATGTTTATCCTGTCTATCCAAGAGCATGGGATATCTTTCCATTTTCTGGTATCTTCTTCCATTTTTTTTGTTTTGAGCCACAAAGTTCTTATTATATAGGTCTTTCACTTGTTTGGTAAATGTTACCCCAAGATACTTTATGTTGCTTGTGGCTATTGTAAAGGGTGATGTTTCTCTGATTTCTTTCTCTGTCTCTTTGTCATCTGAAAAAAGTAGGGCTACTGATTTTTTTGAGTGTATCTTTTATCTTGCTAGTTTGCTGAAGGTGTGGGAGTTCCCTGGTAGAGCTTATTGGGTCGCTTATGTAAACTATCGTATCATCTGCAAATAGAGACAGTTTGACTTCTTCCTTTCCAATTTGGATCCCCTTGAACTCCTTTTGTTGTCTTATAGCTTTAGCTAGAAACTCAAGTATGATTTTGAAGAGATATATATAGAGAGGGCAGCCTTTTCTTGTTGCTTATTTTAGAGGAATCATCTTAAGTTTCTCTCCATTCAGTGTGATGTTGGCAGTTTGTTTGTTGTATATTGCTCTTATTATGTTTAGCTATGTTCATGTTATACCTAATCTCTCCAAGATCTTTATCATGAAAGTGTGTTGAATTTTATCAAAGGCTTTTTCAGCATCTAGAGAGATAATCATAAAGTTTTTTATTCAGTTTGTTTATATCGTGGATCATGTTGATAGATTTTCATATGTTAAACCATCCCTGCAATCCAGGCATGAATCCTACTTGGTCATGGTGGATGATTTCTCTGATGTATTCTTGAAATCGGTTTGCCAGTATTTTATTGAGTATTTTGCATTGATTTTCATCAGGGATATTGGTCTGTAGTTTTCTTTCTTAGTTGTGTCTTTGTGAGGCTTGGGTACCAAGGTTATTGTGGCCTCATAAAAAGAGAGTTTGGCAATGAACCTTCTGTTTCTATTTTGTGGAAAATTTGAGGAGTAGTGGTATTAGTTCTTCTTTGAACATCTGGTAGAATTCTGTACTGTAGCCATCCGGCCCTGGATTTTTTTTAGTTGGAAGGCTTTCAATGATTGCTTCTATTTCATCATGGGTTATAGGTCTATTTAAGTTGTTTGCCTGCTCTTAATTTAGTTTTGATAAGTGATAGTTATCCAGAAATTTGTCCATTTCCTTTGAATTTTCAATTTTTGTGGAATACAGGTTTTCAAAATATGATGTGAAAATTGTTTGGATTTCCTCTGTGTCCTTTGTTATGTTCCCGTTTTTGTTTCTAATTTTGTTGATTTGCATGTTCTCTCTCGGCTTTTTTGTTAGTTTGTATAAAGGTTTGTCTATCTTGTTGATTATCTCAGAAAACCAACTCTTTGTTGCATTGATTTTTTATATTGTTTTCCTGTTTCTATTTTGTTGATTTCAGCCCTCAAGTTGATTATTTCCTGGCATCTACTCCTACGGGTTGAGTTTGCTTCTGTCTGTTCTAAGGCTTTCAGTTGTGCTGTTAATGCTCTCATGTGACTATACTCAGTTCTTCATATGGGCACTTAGTGCAATGAACTTCACTGGCAGCACTGCTTTCAAGGTGTCCCATAAGTTCGGGTATGTTGTGTCCTCATTCTCGTTGAATATTAGAAAGTCCTTAATTTATTTCTTTATTTCTTCTTTGACCTAGGTATGGTGCAATTGCACATTGTTCAGTTTCCATGAGTTTGCAGGTTTTCTGCTCTATGTGTTGTTGTTGAAATCCGATTTTAAAGTATGGTGGTCTGATAAGGTACAAGGGGACTATTCCTATTCTCTTGTATCTTTGTGCTTTGTTATGCCACCTAGAGGTTGTCAATTTTAGGGAAGGTTCCATGTGGAGCAGAGAAGAAGGTAGATGGAATGTTCTATACTTGTCTGTTAACCCCACTTGAGACATAACTTCTGTTAGTTCTTTTGTTTCTTTGTTGAGTTTCTGATTGGTAGTCCTGTCTAGTGTTGAGAGTTGTGTATTGAAGTCTCCCACTATATGTGTGTGAGGTTTTATATGAGCTTTGAGTTTTAGTAGCTTTCTTTTATGAATGTGAGTGCCTTTGTATTTGGGGCATAGATGTTCAGAACTGAGTCTTTGTGTTGATGGATTTCGCCTGCCATGAATAAGAAATTTCTGTCTTCATCTCTTTTGATTAATTTTGGTTTGAACTCTAACTTGTTAGATATTAGGATAGCCATGCATGCTTGCTTCTTGGTTCCATTTTATTGAAAGATATTTTCCCAACCCTTTACCCTGAGGTAATGTCTATCTTTGAAGCTTAGTTGTGTTTCTTGTATGCAGCAGAAGGATGGATTCTGTCTTCGTATCCATTCTGTTAGCCTGTGTCTTTTTATAGGTGAGTTAAGACCATTATTGTTGAGGGTGAGTAAGGAACATTGATTGTTAATATTTATTTGTGTTTGGTTTGTTGTTGGCAGTGGTGTTGGCAATATATTTGTTTTGCTTTACCCTTGGTTTCTGGTGTAGTTGGATATCTGTTGCCTACATTTTTGTTGGCATAGTTACCTTTCTTGGGTCCTTACATTCTGTAAGGCTGGATTTGTAGATAAGTTTTGGGAAAATCTGGTTTTGTCATTAAATATCTTGTGTTCTCCATCTAGATTGAGAGTTTTGCTGAGTATAGTAACCTGGGCTGGCATCTGTGTTGTCTTAATACTTGTAGAACATCTATCCAGGACCTTCTGGCATTGAGGGTTTCCATGGAGAAGTCAGGTGTAAATTTGACAGGTCTGCCTTTATATATAACCGGTCCTTTTTCCTTCGCTGCTCTTAATATTCTTTCTTCATTCTGTATGAAAGGTGTTTTGTTTTAATTATTATATGTCAAGGGGTTTTTTTTCTTTGGTCCAGCCTATTTGGTGTTTGGTATGCTTCTTTTATTTTCATGGGCATGTCCTTCTTCAGGTTGGGAAGGTTTTCCTCGATTATTTTGTTCAATATGTTTTCTGCACTTTTCACAGTGTCCCACATTAACTGGATGCTTTGTGTTAAGGATTTGTTTAGATTTATGATGTTCTTTGATCGATGAATCTATTTCTTCCAGTTTATCTTCTGCGCCTGAGATTCTCTCTTCCATGTCTTGAATTCTGTTGGTTATGCTTGTGTCTGTAGTTCCTGATCTTTTGCCTGATCTATTTCCAGCATTCTTTCAGTTTGTATTGCCTTTATTTGCTCCATTTCAGTTTTCAAATCTTGAACAATTTCCTTCACCTGCTTAACTGATTTTTCTTGGCTTTTTGTACTTTCTTTACTTTCCTTAAGAAATTTGTTCATTTCTTCCACTTTTTGTTTGTTTTTTCCTCCATTTCTTTAAGGGATTTTCTCACATCTTCTTTGATGGCCTCTATCATTTTTCTGATAGTAATTTTTAAGTTGTTCCCTTCTGCTTCCTCTGCTTTGTTGTTGTGTTCCATTCTAGTTGGGGTAGATTCCCTAGATTCTGGTGGTGTCATGCTTGTCGTCTGTTGTTAAGTATATTCTTGTGTTGCCATCACCCCATAGTTTCTTCCAGTAGGTGTTGGTGGGGTCTCTCCCTCTCTCTACTGTACTTCCCCAGTGGGCTTATGTGGGCCAGAGGTTCAATATCTGTAGCTCTGGGTGGCCCAAACTCTCTAGGAAATCTCTCTGCAGACAAGGGCCCAGGGATGGGATCAGGGATGAGGATCCAGTAGAAGATGCTGGCGGGAACTCAGAGTGGTCCCACAGAGACAGGTGGATCTCTGCATGGGGCCCGAGACTCTAGCAGAGGACCAGCGTGGGGGTCAGAATCCAAGCAGGTGGAAATTACGGGTGGTCCCACATGAATAAGCAAGTCTCCTGTGTTCAGAGTTGCTCTGAGTAGTCCCCCAAAGTTGTGTGGACTGTTGGCTCCACCCTCAGTCCCAGTGTTCAACCAGAGTGGTGGGACTGAGGGCAGGGAAGGGCACAGGGTGGGGGTCAGGCTTGCAGTAGGGATTGGTGGGGGTGTATCGATCTCCAAGGGTGTCCTCGAAGGGGACAGGCCACAGGAGCAGGGGGATTGGGAGACAACCCAGGGAGTTCTGGGGGGGGGGAAGTTGTGGGGGAGAGGCTGCCCCAATTGGGCCCAGACTCACCTCTAGCCAATGGCTGGCAGAAGAGGAGAAAGGCTGGGCTGATACTCGGGATGTTTCTGCACCTATAGTAGGATCTCACTCTGTCCTGGCACTCTCCACCTGAGACCTCTTTCTTTAGCAGAGACCCTGCTTTGAGTGTCCCCATTTTTTATTTATTTATTTATTTTGGCACCCTTAGTCATTTGATTTTGGCTCAGTTATAGGAAGACTGTCACTACTGGACAATGGTGCAGGCCCGACCCATTTCTAGAATGGGTCCAAGAGTCGGTTTTTGTCTTTCCGTGAGATGCTTATAACCTTGTTTGGGTGACTGAGCATCTTATTCACCATATGAGGAGGAACCATTATTGCAGCAGCCAACAAGATTTTCCAATGGGCCTTCATCAAGAATTTACCAATTCTGATGCCTGTGTGTTGGGAGCCGGCCTTGAGTCACATCCTCTTGCACAATTACTTATACCATAAAATTCTAATTGAGCCTTATCTTGGTAAAACAGAAAACTGCTTAAAAAAAAAAAAAAAAAAAAAAAAAAAAAAAGCGGTCTGTTCCATTCAACCCAGGAACTGAGATGCACCAAGACAACAGGAACTGAGAAATCAGACATTTATGGCCTGGGAAAATACCAGAGCCCCAGAGTCAGCACAGCTACCCCTCCCCATTTCCTCCCTGCTTTGCTTTAAAAACCCCTCTTTGTGCCTAATAAAGGGAGACCTTGACAAAGATTGCTTGGTCTTGTTCCTTCTTTCTCTCCCATTATTTTCATGTTCTAGCCCAACTCGACCCACGAATAACTAGGCCCCACTGGTTGGGGCAGGTGGCGCCCAACGTGGGGCTCGAGGGAGGGTTTTTACCGGAGTCCCCCAACCCTGAAGAAAGTTGGTAGCTTGCACTGAGAAGAGTGCAGGACCTGCAGACCTGAGAACTGCAGCAAGACAAGAAATTGGAATCTGTCCTCACTTCTCATGAGTATGCCCAATTCCTGGTGAGTTCCCCAACCCCTGTGTTCCCTTCCATAATAATGGGTTAATCCTTGTCCAAGGAAGTTAAGTTCATTAGGAACTTCAAGTCTTCCTTTCAAGAAAGAAGGAATTAGAGCTTCATATAAAGAGTTAGTAAGTTTCTTTTCTTTCCTTTCTAAAAATTGCCCTTAGGTTATACACCCCCTGACATGGGAAAAGGTGGCTGAGGATCTTAATAGACTACATAAAGAACAGGACCTAGAGGCCCTAAGCCTTAGGAACTCCTGCTGTGGCTAACTCCCAGCCAAGTGTATGGAAAAATTAATGCAGCCTGTCAGAAACAGGTGAATTTTTTGAAAATTGTTCAGATTTTGGATGCTCATAATTTAAGGGTAGTGTATAACAGCTGCATTACAAGAAATTTCAATTAAGGATGTTTTATTTCAACAAACTAATCTTGGTCTAAAGAAAAAGAGATCTAAAATATGTATGTATGATCTGTATGTATAGTGTGGCCACATATGTGAGTGTCTGAGTGTCCAAAGTGTGATTGTGAATGTTTAAATGTATGAATTCCAACAATAGGTACTACTTAAATTGCTTAGGATATAAAAAAATCAAAACAAAACATAATACAGAGAGAGAGAGAGACATCAGGTCATGTCTTGATTGAAAGGATTGGAGATCTGCTTCTCCCATGACTGTCTTGCAGAGTGAAACAATAGGAAATGGTCAGAGCCAGAGAAATCTGTATGGACATCTCAAAAGAGTTTATCAGAGGAGAGAATACAAAAATCTTCCTAAATTTTGATGGTTAAAAAAAATTGAAAGAATGGAGATTAATGTAAGATTTGAGAAAAGCTATTGAAAGGAGGACTGGGGAAACTGCAGGGTCTATAACCACACCTGGAGAGGTGTCAGTGAAAATGCAAATGAGACTAGGTCAGCTAATGAAAGCTTTACAGGTCAAAGTAGAAAGTTTTCAAAAGTATTTGGGACTTATGTTGCATCTTAAAGATATTAGGCCTCAAAGATTAAAAATTAGAAAAGATAGCTTATGATCATTGAATGATTTTTCAGAAGTTCTTAGGAAATATTCCAATGGTTACATCCTTTTTTAAAAGGCACATACTGGTGATTTAAAACCTTTAAGTGTTCTCAAAGGAGATAGTAATCCCAGTTCACCTAGACAGCTCACTGAAGAGAATAGACAAGTTCTCTTACAATCGGAGAATACAATACAGCATCTGCAGATATGCTATATTCAGTATGCAAAACCATGCAAGGCTTATGTACTTCCCACACAGCATAGTCCAAATTCTTTCTGTCTTATGGCAAAGGGACCATTTTAATGGTTGCATTTACCTGTTTCCCCAGCCAAAGTGTTAAATCCTTATTTTAAAGCAGTAGCTTGTATGGTACAAAATACTGTCTGAGAGATATTTTGCCAGAGAACCAAGCATAATACATGTTCCCTATACCAAATAGTAAGTTAATGGTTATTTCTAAATCTTTACAACCAGCAATTAACAGGCAAAGGAATGTTTACTTAGATGGTAAGAGGTTACCTCCCCTTTTCTGAGAGTGGGCTCAGGCACCAGCCCTGGCACTCCTGACTTAAGGAGTTAATTTTCTTTTATCATTAGAAGTTTCCATCCTCTGTATAGATTTAAGGCCTAAATTTTCAAGCTTTAATTAATTATAATTTTTGGTCCATCAGCTTTTGCTCAGTTTTTGGGAAAAATTGATAATCAGTTTATAGACATTACAATTTGTACTAATACATCCTTTTGTATTCCCTAAAATTGTAAAGAGTAATCCTGTTAAAAAATGCTATGCTAGTTTTTACTGATTGCTCTTATGATGGAAAAGCAGCTTATGTTATTGATGGAAAAGAGTATGTAGTACAGACAGATCCAGCTTCAGCTCAGATAGTTGATTTACAAGCTGTTGCAATAATTTTTCAGCGTCTAATGAATGATTCATTTAACTCATATACTGCTATTCATTATGTTATTCAGAGCTCTTCAAGTTTTAGAGGTAGTTCCATACATTGAAACTAGTAATGATCAGGTTAAATTACTGTTTGAGCAAATTCAAAATGCCATTCATCTAGGAAAGGCACCTTGCCTTGTGGGTCATATAGGAGCTCATTCAAACTTCCCGATCCACTGGCTAAAAGTGATGGGTCAGCTGATAGTCACTATCTCAGGTAGAATTAGCTCAGCAGTCACACAGCTTTCATCATGGAAATAGTAGTAGTTTATGAAAACAGTTTGGTTTAACTAGAGAGACGCAGAAGGACATTCAGGTTACTTCCAGCCTTATATCCTGGCTGGCCTCTCCACTAATTTGTGGGGAAGAGATCTCTTAGAAGACATGGAAGTTGTCCTTACTCCCCAACCCTCGCCCAAGGCACTCTGCCAAGAGACAAACTCTCCAGATGATGTGTAAAATGGGCTGGAACAAAAGACAGGACTAGGTAATATGGATCAAGGAGAAGTTCGCTCTGTGGCCACTCTCCCATTAGACACTTAAGGTGATAGAAAAGAATTTAGCCATTTTTATGGAGGGTTGCTGTTGCACTGCCAGCCCCCATTCCCATTACACAGATTTCTGACATCTAATGTGGATGGAACAATGACTCTTAATGGCAGAAAATCTTCTGGTGACTTCCCAACTAGTTCAAGAACAATTGGAGGCAGGACATGTGATCCCATCCACCTCTCCCTGAAATTCCCCTATATTTGCGATTTAAAAGGCTTCAGGAAAAGGAAGATTGCTCCAGGATTTGAGCGCCATTAATTCAACAATGCAGCCTATGGGAACTCTTCAACCTGTTGTGCCCTCACCTATGGTTATTCCTAAAGATTGACATCTACTTGTTATTAATTTAAAGGATTGTTTCTTTTCCATTCTGCTGCATACCCAAGTTAGCCCCAGGTTTGCATTTAGCCTTCCTTCAATTAAATTTCTAATCGGGAACACACCCTTCACTTTCAATGGGTGGTGCTCTCCCAAGGAATGGCTAAAGTCCTACAATATGCCAGGCTTATGTGGCTGCCTGCCTAGATCGTATCAGGTGTAAGTATTCTGATCTTTACATTATCCATTATATGGATGATATTCTGCTGGCAGCACCTGCTGAGGAGAGATGTCTTAAAGTGTTTGCTAAATTACAGGAGCTCCTGGAGGACCGTGGATTTATTTTGGCCCCAGAGAATATTCAAAAGAAACCTCCTTACAACTATCTAGGCCTTCGGATCCAACAGACTGTCCTCCAGCTTCAAAGACTCCAAACTGATTGTTCATATTTAAAAACTTCAAGATTGGCAAAAGTTTTTGGGAGATGTTCAATGGATCTGCCTCTCTCTCCATTAAAACAGGGGAGCTTAGACCAATATATGATATTCTTCCAGGGGATCCAGCTCTGACCTCTCCCAGACAAATTATACCAAGACTAAAGAGGCCATCCAATTGTATTAAAAAGCATTGAAAAAGCCCATCTTTGCCGCCTAGATTATGAACAGCCTCTTGTTGTAATTGTACTTTCCTCCAGTTTTTCACCCACCACTGGTTTTTGAAAAAATGGCCTTATATATTGGATTCATTTGCCAACCTCCCCTAAGAAGGTGGCGTCATCATCAAAATAGAAATTGTCTAAAAAAAGAGTTTGGTTTAACTACAGAGACTGCTCAACAAATTGTCAAACAATGTGATATGTGCCCACAATATTTACCACTAACTAATATAGGAGTAAATCCTCAGGCCTGCTTCCTAATCATTTATGGCAAATGGATGTTACTCATATTACAAAATTTGGCAGATTAAAGTAATACATGTGACAGTCGATATGTATTCAGGCTTCTTAATGGCCAGTACACAAACTGGAGAAGCCACTCAACATGTGATAAGTCACTGTTTAAAATGTTTTCTTTACATGGGAGGTCCAAAAAAATTATGAAAACAGACAACAGATCTGGATATACTAGTAAAGCATTTCAACATTTTGTGCTCAATTAAAAAAATTAAACATATTACTGGCATTCCTTATAATCGTCAATGTCAAGGAGTTGTCGAAAGAGCACACCAGACACTTAAAATATGCTTTATAAACTGTATTCTGGGGGGAGAAAAATTGTACCCCAATAAAAATAATCCTAAAAATCTTCTAAACCATGCCTTGTTTGTGCTTAATTTCCTTACCTATGTTAAATTTGAAAAGTCAGCTGCTGATTGCCTTTGGCATCAGACCACAGCACATGATCATACCCATGCATTATGGAAAGATCCGCTTACCAACCAATGGCATGGACCAGATCCAGTGCTTATTTGGGAAAAGGACATACCTGCATATTTGATAACCAGGCCAATAATGCCAGATGGCTGCTTGAGTGCCTGTTAAAATTATATAACCCACCCAGGGGAAACCCTGAGAAAAATTCCAACTGTGTTTAAATTCTAGATACAAAGATGCTGTTTCTCTGGACCGCCTGCAGTCTGCTGTCCTTGGGAGTTCCTGCCATCTTTAGCCAGTATCTAATCTACAACGATACATGAATATGTTCAATGAAGAAGGAGATGTAGCCAATATCTCCTCACATGTTGGGCCCCAACCCTCTTTTGATTCCTTAGTTGTTGATCTCTGTGCCCTGGCTATGCGGTCTTCTGAAACCAGGTAGGGAACGCCTAGCTATTACTTGCCCCTGTCCAGACCTGTCAATACAAATCCTAGATCTACTTCCCTACCGGGATGTTTTAATGGGCAGGCCAGGACTTATCTTACTATGGCACTTGTATATTATCTGACCTGGATCCCATCGAGACCGATCTATAGAGGACAAATGTGGCTTTTAGCAAGATTACTTTTGCGCAGCCTGGGGATGTGAGACCCCTGAGGACACTTATTGGAAACCCTCCTCTAGTTGGGAACCTTATAACGGTTAAGCGCCTAAATCCCCCTTCTTATGAGTTAAATTCAGGACCTGTTCCCTATAATCGACAATGCTCCAATCACTAGTGTAATCCTTTGTTGATCTCTTTCACCAGTGGGGGAAAACAATTACAAAATTGGCCAACTCAAGGGGCTCAATGGGGTCTTCGCCTGTATATTTCAGGAGTAATATAGGCCTTACCTTTAAAATACAGCCACAAAAATCTCTTCCCTCAAGCCCTAAAACAGCTGTTGGCCCCAATCTTGAATTACACCAGAAGGGAAATGTCCCTCTTAGGCCTCCTGTTAGACCCTCTGCCAAACCCTCCCCTTCCCCCGTGAAGGTCACAGGAACTTTTCAACCCACCTTACCTCCTTCCTCTGCAGAACTGATTCTTGCATTAGCCAATTCAACTATTCATACCCTCCATCTGACCAATAATACAGATCTACAAGAATGCTAGATTTGCTTTTCTCCAGGTCCCCCTTTTACGAAGGGATTGCTGTTTTTGATAATGTTATCTTTACTAATGATACTAGCCAGTTAAGATGGAGCCCTACTTCCCCCACAGAACAAGGCCTAACCATTGGCCAAGTCTCAGGACTGGATCTTTGTCTTCTTGGCCCTCACATGATTCCTCCCTCCTCATTAATTCCAATATGTAACCAAACAGTCGTAATTTCCTCACAATACATTTATGTTACAGCACCAGAAGGAACCTATCTTGCCTGCGCCTCTGGATTGACTACTTATGTGGTAGTCTCAGTTTTTCTAAAGAAACGAGACTATTGTACCTTGGTCCAGTTGGTACCTCGACTTACTATACATGATCCAGAAACCTTCCTTAACTTCTGGGGTCGAGATACTTTCAGCCATGTAAAAAGAAATCTGGTAGCTGCCATTACCTTGGCTGTTATTCTAGATCTTGGGGCTGCTGGGGGGGGGCAGGGACAGGAATAGCCTCTCTGGTATAGACTAACTCCCATTTCAATCGACTCACAGTGGCAATAGACAAAGATATTAAAGAATTGCAATATGGACTAAAAAATCTAAAGGATTCGCATACTTCTTTAGCAGAAGTTGTGTTACAGAATAGAAGAGGGCTTGATCTATTTATTATTCTTGCAACAGGGTGGCCTTTGTGCAGCCTTGAAAGAGGAATGTTGCTTTTATGCTGATAAGACTGGCTTAGTGGAAGACAGCTTATGTAGAGTACAAAAAAGTCTTGAGGAACATAAACGACAGCGGGAACAGGCAGAGTCCTGGTATAAAAATTGGTTTTCCACCTCCCCTTGGCTTTCTACCCTGCTTCTTTCTTTCCTGGGACCATTGGTGGGATTATTGCTACTACTGACTTTTGGGCCTTGGGCATTCCAGAGACTAACTCAATTGATCAAAACTCAAATTGATTCCATACTCAAAAACCTATTTCTGTACACTACCATCAGCTTTTGGAAAAGGAACAGGACTCCTCTGAGGAACCTGTTGAGGATGGTGACAATGCCAATTCTGATCCTCCTAGACAAGGACTTGATTCACAGGACGCAAACAACATCAATGACGGGAGTATCGCGGTGCCACAATGCGGATGCAGACCCTCCTCTTCGGCTGTAGGTCCCACAATGACGGGAGTAGCACAGGGCCGTCTCTCAGGAGCCCACTCATCTTGCCCGAGTCTATGAATGCCAGTGATAGAATGTTTGCCCATTCTCTAAATAATATGCCACAAGTTGAAATCCTTGTAAAAGTTCTTCTGCATTGGCACAGCATTAGGGTCTGTGTGATGTTTTTTGTTTTCCTTTGTTTGATTGGTGGTAACCCTGGTCTACAGAGCTAGTTTCACAAATGCCAGGATGCACAAATAGACCAAGTCTTGAAAAAAAAACATTAAAGAAGTAATCATAAACACAGATACAATCCATTTCAAAACTTTCAATGGACACCAGTACTTGGGATCTTGTTTATGAGGGAATGTGTAAGCCCTGGGCTCCAAGCAGCTCCATGCCATTCAGGTTTCTTTTATATTTTATTTTCTTTTTATTTGAAAATGTGATTTTTGTTGTGTAGAACTTACTGCGTTGAAATTGTATCTGTGTCACACCAAATGTGAACTCAGAAATCCAGCTGCTTGTTTCCCCAGTGCTGGGAAGAAAGTTGTGAAGTACTCTACTAGGCTTCCTTTTACTTCTTTAATTCTAGGAATGTTTAAAATAAAAATACTTGAGGCACTGGGCAATAAACACACATACACACAGAGAGGGGGGCACACTGATAAGGAAGAAGAAAAAGAGAAATTTATGTGATTACAGTTAATTTTGCTTAATTCCAGAGCTATGCAGAGAGAGACCAAGTCTACATTATATGAGAGAAAGAAGTTGCAGGAATTAGTATTCAAGCCTTTTTTTGGGGGGATTCTGATAGGACAGTCCCTCAGTTGCAGCCCTAAGAGCATCTCTTCCTCCCTCTCTCTCTCTCCGTCCCTCTCTCTCTTTCTCTCTCTCTCTCTCTCTCTCTCTCCCTCTCCCTCTCTCTCTCTCTCCCTTTCTCTCTCTCTCTCATTTTTCCAAACAAAATTTCACTGTACCTTTGGAGACTGTCCTGGATCTTGGAACTCACTCTGTAGACCGGGTTGAATTCTTAGCCAATGTCTTTCCAATGTCTTTTTTTTTTACTCTGTACTTACTGGTCCCTAGATGAAAGGGACCCACACATAGAGTATCCTTTAATTAAAAAGAAAATCACAAATACTTGTTTCAGAATGTAACATATGGAATAATATATATTTAGTGTGCTTTTTACAGACAGATAAATATGAGAAAATGGAGAACTTGTGGTAGAGCAACTGAAACACATTTTTATTGTTTATGCTTGGGTGGTCCTTCTTACTCACCCACCTCTGCTTCAGCTAGAAATTACTTGAACTTATATCTGGAAGCATCCAATTTTTAGATCCATTCAGGAAAAGGAAAGAAGGAGGGGAGGAAAGAAAGGAAGAAGTGGGGAAGATAGATTCTCAGTTATAATATCATTATACAATTAGAGCTGCTCTATAAATGAGAGGTAAAATGGTTGAATTTCCCTATTTTTAATTTTTATCTTACCTAAGGAATTACGTAGATTTTGATAAAGATACAGAACAGGACCAATGTCTAAGGAAAGAAAACTAACAAAGCAAAACAAACAAACCCACAAAAATCATGCAATCTTATTCCTATACATTGTCCCTTCAAGTAGTTTGGTTTCAAGTTTCCTTATTAAGGAAATTTTACACAGTATTATCTTGAAAGAGGAGCCAGTTGCCACTATCTGTGCAGTCAATTGTATGCCTGCTTTTGACAAATAGACAAACAAAGAAATAAATAAATAAAATATCTAGGCCATGTACAGATTCAGCCAGTTGTGGTCCCTCTGCTGAGAGGGAAACTGTATAGAAGAATCCAGTTTCTAAGCCAGAAGTTACTCCAGTTGATAACCTCTCAAAAAGGAAATATTTTTCTCGAACAGAGTCTTACTTACTGAGTGAACATACCATACCTAATAGCAGGCCCCACTTGGATTTTGCTGGGTGGAAAGAGAGAATGTTGAAGGAATTGTGGGAATGGAAACTGTGGTCAGAAAATATTTTATGAAATAAAAAAAAGAAGTAAAGAAAGAAAAATACAAGCTGGTGGGTGATGGCACATGCATTAATCCAAATTCTTGGGAGGCAGAGACAGGTTAATCTCTGTGTGTTTCTGGCCACTCTGGTTTCCAGAGCAAGTTCCAAGGTCAGTCTCCAATGATACAGAGAATACCTGTCTCCAAACAAACAAAATGAATCATGTGACTTACTCTTCTAGGTCCTTTTTATTCTTTGTGTTTCCTAGTCTCTAAAAAAGGGGGAACTTAAAACCAATTTTCATGTGAGGAGGGTCTATTGAGTGAGACAGCACACTATTAAATGAAAAGAAAAACAACACACAGGTTTAGATTCTTGTCTGGAGTGATGGGGGAAAGAAAAAGAAAAGAAGAGTGAAGAAATGTGATTTACAGACCAAGGGAAAGGAAGAAGAAAGAAAAGGACTGACCAGGTGTTGGTGCCACCGTCGCATTAGAACTAGGGATGCAGACAAAATGGTTCTCTGTGAGTTACAAGCCAGCCTGAGTTCAGAGAGTGTTCTAGGACAGTCTCCAAAAGAACAGAGGAATTCCAAGTCTCAAAAAAAAAAAAAAAAAAAAAAAAAAAACAGAATAATGTGACAATGTAGCTCAAGTGCACTTGTCTATCTGAGCCCATTTCCTTAGTTATACAGCATGTATATAGTGATACCATGTTTCCAACGAATTTTTCCTATAAAAAGTCTTTTTCCAGCAACCACCCTAAACCTGCTGTATAGAGTCAAGTTCTTTCTAAAGTAACATTGTTCAAAATAATAAAAATGAGTAATTGTATGAGGCCAGGGGTGTCATGTTGGCACTCAAATATTTTTGGACTGGGAACATTTGGGAATTCAGATTTCCAATTTAGAGGAGTTCAGTATGTATGTTATATGCAATATGTGCACACATATGTCCAGCTGTGTGTGTGAGTGAATGCCAGGGATGCCCCCCTTTTTTGAGACCAGTCTCTCTCTGAACCTGGAGCTCACTGATGGGCTAAACTGGCTAGCTAAGAGCATCCATCCTTCCCATATTCCCACCCCCCATCTACCTGTCTCTCCCTGAAAAGTGTTGGAGTTACAGATTTATACTACCACACCCAAATTTTCTGTGGGTGCTAAGGATCTGAACTCAGGTTCTTGTGATTGTACTGAAATCACTTTATTCTTGTGTCTATCTCCCCCACCACACCCCAATTTTATGCATATTTTAGTCTTCAATTCATACTTTTCTATGATTTAACATTTCTCAGACTAGACTTTATTTGGTGGATGGTATAAGTCCTCACCCCTCATTGAGGATCTATTGACAGCTGGTGGCTATTAAGGGTGGGAGAATCAGTTTTCTCTCTCAACATGGCCTCTTGTAAGTTGACCATTCTGCAATAGATAGCCCCACACCCACACACATGTGCACAGCACTAATCAGACTTAGTGGATCAGAAAGGGGAGGAGAGGTAAGAGGGGAAGTGAATATAATCAAAATGCACTGTTTACATGTATGAAATTCTAAGAAAATAAGTTTTAATAGTAAGTCTTGTTTTTAGATAACTATTTTTGTTCACTTTTTAAATTATTTTTTACATTTCAATCCCAGTTACCCCTCCTTCCTTTCCTTTCAAACCCTCCACTACCCCTTCTTCCCATCTGCTCCATGGAGAGCAGACTTCCTCTAAGAAGTCTACTAAGTCTATCACATCATCTTGTTGAGGTAGGACCAAGGCACCTCTCCACCCCCACACCCCTGTGTGTCTAGGCTGGGCATGGTATCTCTCCATATAGAATGGACTCCACTAAGTCATTTTATGCATTAGTTGTTAGATCTTGTAACCACTGTCAGTGGCCTGCCTATATATTGTCCCAGTCACACCATTGTCACCTATATTAAGGGAGTCTAGTTTGGTCTTATGCAGGTTCCCCTTTTGATGGGAGATGTCATTCTGTATATGTTTCTCCTACTGGTTAATAAATAAAGCACTGTTGGCCAATAGGAAAGGAAGATAGGAGGGATTGGGAGACAAGGAGGAAGTAGTAAGAAGGAGTCAGGATGGAGTGCCTGGAGAGAACAGAACCGCCATTCCTCCGCTCTAGGTAAGACCATGTGGAAATACATAGAAATGGGTTAATAATTAAGACAGAGCTAGCCGATAAGAAACAAGTAAATGGGCCAACAGAATTATATCTAATACAGAGTCTCAGTGCATTATTTGGGGCTGGCACGGCAGCGGGACAAGACCAGGCAGCGGGCAGAATAACCAAACTCCTTATGCCCTTTTGTCAGACCTGAATCAGTGATCCCTCACTAGCTTGGGACAGCTGATTATATGGATTTCCCCAGCATGTTCTTGACTCCTTTGTTCATATATTTGATCCATCCCCACTTTGATTGTACTCCAGGAAATTGGCCCATTGGTTAGTTGTTGATTTCTGCATCTGTTTTCATCTGTTTCTGGAGGAGGGTTCAAGCTTCACTGGAGTTATGGATTATAGGCTGTGTATCTTTTGTTTTAAGTATGGTATCCACTTATGAGTGAGTACATGCTATATTTATCTTTCTGGTTTTGGGTTATCTCACTAAGCATGGCTTTTTCTAATTCTGTTCATTTGCCTGCAAATGTAAGGATGTCATTATTTCTTACCCCTGAGTTGTACTCCATTATGTAAATATACCCCATTTTCTTTATCCAATTTTCAGGGCATATAGGCTATTTCCAACATCTGGCTATTTCAAATAATGTTTCTGTGAACATAGTTGAGAAAATATCTTTGTGGTATGAATGTGCCTCCTTTGGGTATTTGTTCGACAGTGGTTTGAACTCCCATCAGCAATAAAGGAGTGTTCCCATTTCTCCTAATCCTCTCCAACATAAGCTGTCATTGGTGTTTTTGATTTTAGCCATTCTGATCAGTGTAAGATGGAATCTCAGAGTGGTTTTGATTTGCATTTCCTTCTTTCCCTATCTCACCAACTAACATGCACACCTCCACCCTCCCCATCCAACCCACACAACTCCACATGTAGGGTGATGACATTCAGCAGCGGTCATCTAAATCTGTCAAGAAATTTGAAGTAGGGAATAGGACTTCTTTCCTGTCTCTAGGTTAAGGGAGCATCCCTCCATGGGGGATGTGCCGCAAAGTCCTTTTGTGCACCAGGAATAAATCCTGGTTCCACTGTCTGAGGTCCCTTAGACTGCTTAGGACTTCCAGCTGAGATCATGTTCAGGGCAGATGAGTCGGTCCCATGCTTGATTCCCAGCTATCAGTCTGGGGGCTCATTAGCTCCTCCTTGTTCAGGTCATCTGTCTCTATGTGTTTCTGCATCATGGTCTTGTCCTCCCTCTCTGCATCTGGATTCTAGTTTGTCTCAGTGTTTACTTGTGGGTATTTGCTTCTATTTCTAACTGGTACTAGATGACAGACCCATGATGGTGGATAAGGTAGTCATTGATCTCATTATCAGGTAAGGGCTTTTATGGTAGCCTTTCCGCTTTTGCTCAAATTGTTAGTTGGAGTCAGTCTTGTAGGTCTCTGGACATTTCTTTATGTTCAGTTTTCTCTTCAAACGTACAATGGCTCCCTCTTTATGTTCTCTCTCTATCTCTCTCTGTTTCTATCTCTCCCCTGTCTCTCTCTCTCTTTTCTCTTCTATTCCCTCCCTGACTCAATCTTCCTAGTCACACATGCTTTCATGTCCTCATCTCCTAGTTCTCTGTCCACTCACTGTCCCCCACTCCCCATGTGCTGTGGAGAACTTGTCTCTTCCCCCTTCTGTGAGGGACCATATATGAATCTCTTAGAATTCACCTTGTATCCTAGTTCCTCTGGCAGTGTGAATTGTAGGCTGGTGGTCCTTTGCTCTAGGTCTAAAATCCAAATATGAGTGAATACATAACATGTTTCTCTTTCTGTGACCAGGTTACCTCATTCAAGATGATTTCTTCAAGTTCCATCCAGTTGCCCATAAAAGTAAAGATTCCATTGTTTTTTTCCCTACAGAGTAGTATTCCATTTTATAGCTGTGACACAACATCTATATCCATTCTTCAGTTGACAGGCATATAAGTTGCTTCCAGGTTCTTACTATTACTAATAATGCTGTTATGAACTTAGTTGAGCACATGTCCTTGTTGCAAGGATGTGGATTATTAGGGTATATACCTAAAAGGAAGTTGGCCGGATCCTGTGGTAAACTGATTCCCATTTTACTAAGGAACCACCATACTGATCTCCAAAATGGCTGTACAATTTTGCACTCCCAACAGAAGTGTAGGAGTGTTGCCCTTTCTCCATATCCTCTCCAGCATAAGTTGTAACTGGTGTTTCTAATTTTAGCCATTCTGGCAGGAGTAAGGCGGTATCTCAAAGTTTTTTCAATTTGCAATTCCCTGACTGCTAAGGATGTTGAACACTTTTTCAAGTATCTTTGAGCCTTTTGAATTCTCAATCTCAGTATCTGTTCTACTGGAGTTATGTTCAGGAAAGCAGTCTTCTATACCAATTTGTTCAAGGGTACCTCCCACTTTCTCTTCTAATAGGTTCAGTTTGACTGGATTTAGGTTCAGTTCTTTGATCCATTTGGACTTGGGTTTTGTGTGTGGTGGTAGACAAAAGTCTTTCTGCAGTCTTCTACAAATCATCATTCAATTGTGCTAGCACCATTTGTTGAAATTATTTTCCTCCCCCAATTGTATAATTTTATCTGTTTTGTCAAAAATTAGGTGATCACAGGTGTGTGGGTTAATATCATCATTTTCAATTCAATTCCATTGGTCTACCTGTCTATTTTTGTGCTAATACCAGGCTGTTTTCTGGACTATAGCTCTGTAGTAGAGCTTAAAGTCAGGGATGGTGATGCCTCCTGAAGTTCTTTCACTGTACTGGTTTGTTTTGGCTGTCCTGGGTCTTTGTTTTTCCATTTAAAGTTGATTATTAACATTTCTAGGTCAGTGAAGAATTATGCTGGGATATTAATGGGGATTGCATTGAATCTGTAGATTGCTTTTGGCAAGATTGCCATTTTTACTATGTTTATCTTACTTATCCAACAGCATGGGACTTCTTTCCATTTTCTGGTATCTTAATATCTTTCTTTAAAGGCACATAGTTCTCATATATAGGTCTTTCATTTGTTTGGTAAGTGTTACTCCAAGATACTTTATGTTGTTTGTGGCTAATGTAAAGTGTGATTTCTGTCTGAATGCCTTCATCATCTGAATATAGTAGTGGTAATGTTTTTTTTTTTTTTTTTTTTTTTTGCAATTATAGTGTATCCTGGTAGTTTGCTGAAGGTGTTTATCAGCTGTAGGAGTTTCCTGGTTGAGATTTTTAGGTAGCTTATGTAAACTATCATATCATCTGCAAATAGAGAAAGTTTGACTTCTTCCTTTCCAATTTGCATCCAATTGATCTCATTTTGTTGTTTTCTTCCTTTAACCAGAACTTCAAGTAAAATATTGAAGAGATGTGAAGAGAGGGGGCAGCCTTTTCTTTTTCTTAGAAGAATCACCTTAAGCTTCTTTCCATTTAGATTGATGTTTGCTGTTTGTTTAATGTATATTGCTCTTATTATGTATAGGTATGTTCCTGTTATCCCTGATCTCTCCAAGATCTTTATCATGAAATGGTGTTGAATTTTCCTGAAGGCATTTGAATCATCTAGGGAGATGATCATGTAGTTTTTCTTTTTGAGTTTGTTTATATGGTGGATCAGGTACATACTTCCTGCTTCATGGAAGAGTCTGACAGACAGTCTGCAGGACACAGAGAAAAATGTTCAGGTGGACAGTTTAAAGTTTCCTGCTTAGCTGCACAGTCTGCCAGACACACTATTGCCTATGGGCTGAAGATGGAACATTACAGAAGAACTTTGAGTGACTGACAAGTCGAGTTGTCTCTGTCATTCCTTTCTTTCTTTCCTTTTTCCTTTCTTTTTATCTTTCTTTTTAAGCTTTTAAAAGAAGCTTTTATTTATTTTGGAGTATTTCCATTACAGGAAACAAAACACAAGAAACAGTCTCCCAGTCACAAGCAACTCAGCTTGATGTGTCCTTCTAGATGCTGCACATGTACATACATTCAGCTAATTGAGATTATACCACGTTGTGAATATTCACCACTAAAAACCCCATGCTACAAGAGTATTTTGAAAACTAAGAATGCAACATGTCACCTCAATCTTTCAGACAAAACTGTAATCCTGTCTTCCTTGGCAACAAAAAATTCATAGAAGAAAAAATGGCAGCAGGCTTCTAGATAGAAGTACTGTCAAAGGTACGATTAAAATGCTGCATTCCCCTCAATGCTCAGCTTACCAGGAAACACAAAGCAACAGACCAACTAAGTACAGCATTCTTAAGTTTATCATCAGATCTACATATTCAAATACTAAGGTGTTTTCCTGCTCAATTAATGTATTCCTGTGGAGTACTGAATATGCACTTGCAGTAGGGATCCTCAGGATGTCAATCTCACAGGTCTGCCCTGTAAACTTCTCTGCCCCTCCAGTCAGCCTACAAACATGAATTAACTCACTGTCCAGACATGGCTTAACAATTCAATGTTCAAGAGGCACTTATGTCTCTCTCAACCTATGAAGCTATACTTTTAACCGTATGTTCTCCTTTAGGACATTCCTGCAGTTCAGATGTTGTTGGATGAATTTTGTGTACAATAAACACAAGTATCTTCCCAAATGCACACATGGATCCCTGCATACAGCTCTGTCTTCTGGATGTGGTGGTCATAGCAAAGAGCCCCTCCTTCATCCACGTTCTCTGCACAACTCCAGTCCAGGATGTTTGTCCTGACAATATTACAAAAGTCAACCACAGAGGACAGCTCTTCCTTTGGGCACTTGGAGTTACTCTCTAATTGGTAACATTCAGCATTAACTGAAATGCACACTGAACAATGGCAGACAGTGGAACCAACCCATAGGCACAGTGCCTTGCTCTGCACTATTCTTTCCCCTATCCACCACCTGGTAACAGTATCTGCTCAAAGACAAAGTTTAACAATTCTACCCCCCCAACCATTCCTATGAAATAATCCTTTAAAGGTGTTAACCTTCTATTTTTTACCATGTGCATTTTTTACAATTATTGATTAGTACATGTGGGCTCGTGCATGCCACTGTACCTGTATGGAGGCCATCAGACAATTTGTGAATCAGTTTTCTCCTTTTATGATGTAGACCCTGGACATAGATTACTCAGGCCATCAGCTGGGTGGCAAGCGCCTTTACATGCTGAGACCTCACCAGTCCATTCTGCACATTTTCTGAATGTTTTGAGACAAAGTCTATGTAGTCCTGGCTGGCCTGCAGTAACTCACAAGATCCACCTGCCTCAACCTGGGATTAAAGGTGTGCATTACCACACAAAGTGTATTATGCACTTAAAATCTAAAGACTAGATGTTTCCAATAACACTTCTGTTTCCCCAGGATAAGTACAGTGCAGTTCAGTAAATAAACTTCATCTATAAATAGCAATGTTCTGGTCTAGAACCTCTCCCATCTCTCAACTCAGGGGTCAGGTTTATGTAACTTTTTGTGGGATTATTAATAATTTTACTTCCTAAGTGGTTTTAAGAGTTTTTTCTATGAATTTTAACACAACTTGAAAACATGTCTTTTCACTAATTCTACATTGTTATACAGTGGCAGCCTCTTCACCACCTAGGAAGACTAAGACTTGCCTGGCTTCTGCATATACCATGCATTGCACAAATAAGATGCACAGATAAATGGGATAATGGCTAATCTTGCATTACCAAAACTTACATTAGTATTAGGCACTTCGTATGCTTTCTTTCTTTCTCCCTCCCAAACCAGCACAAGTCTATACTGCTCAGAAGTAGTTTATAGCATTCCATTTCCAAAAGAGAACAATTCATCACAAGTTTAAACAGGATAATCTACAACATGTATTATTTACTACATCTGCCTTTAACATACATTGTGTACTTCTAAACACCTAGAAGGGGTAGGTTTTTCAGATGAGGACATTAATGTGCCCCCTATATACAGAATAGTATTGAAACCACACACATGTAACAATGGTTAGAACTCAAAGTGTCTTCTGCTGAGAGCATTCTGGTCTCCTGCCTCCATTTGCACCAGCCCTTCTCCTGTGTCATGCTGACACAGGCACCTGTCACTGGGATGATACACAACTCCTTTCAGAAGACAGCCTTGCTATGACTTTTAACACACAGTATACACAATGTGCTAGCTTACTAACTCTTCTTTTGTTATACATCAGCAACCTCTTTAATGCCAAAAACTAGATATCATAAAATCAGGCCCTCTTTGTCCAATATGTACAATATACACAATATAGCAAAGTTAAATGAAATGTATATAACATACAGGGTGATGGGTAAGCTAAAAGGATCTATCTAGCACACGAATGGAATCGTTTTGCACTTTCTTCCTCCCCACCTCCTCAATCCACTGAACAAGTACAGCTGGTACTGTTCTCGGAGGTGGGTTAGCAATTCTATTGCTAATTATTTTTTCAAAACCATTTACACAAAGTTTTATTCTACTACTTCTACTTTTAAATGTACCAAGCAGTTTAAAAATATCTAGAAATACTAGGTAATTCATGTAAGACCTTATCTGCTATTCACACTGCACTAGTGAATAAAATTATGTAAAGCAATGGTTATGATCTGATGCATCTTCTAAATATAACCATCTGGGTTTTTGACCCACTTTCTTTTCTCCCTTCTCTCTGCCCTCAAACCAGTAGACAAATATCGACATATGTAACGCTTATAAATGGCTGAACAAATTCATATCCCACAAGTTATTTACAGTGCAATCTTTCCTATAAATTGTAACAGTATACACAATGTGCTAATTTACTGTTTTGTCATACAATGGCAACCTCTTTAACATTTAGAGACTAGAAGCTGAAAATTTTAGAAATATTTGTCCACTGTATGCAGTATACACACAGCAAAACAAAATGCAAATATACAGAAAGGGCAGCTGAAAAGGTCCCATATAAACACACTAGCACATGACCTCCCTGCCTCCCAGCCCTTCCTCTCTACAGCACTAAGCAAGTACAGACAGCACTACTCACATAATTCTAGCAAAAAGATATTTACAAAGTGATATTTTCCTACCTTTACATTTAACATATGTTGGGCACTTCTAAACATCTAGATAGACCAGATGTTTCAAGTAAGGACTGTTGTCCACTATGTACACAGCAGTCCAGTAAACAGCACACATGTAACACTAATAATTAAAAATTCTTAACACAGAAAGAACAATTTTAACACAAAAGTACAAAATATGTTCTACTACTTTTACTTTGTCATACACTGGCAACCTTTTTAACATCTAGAGTGATTAGGTGTTATGAATGGGACTCCTTTGTCCTTTATATATACTATGTACACAGGAAAGCCAAACTGGATGGGACAGTGGTTTTTTGCCCACACTTGGAGTAGTGACTTAGAGCTCTACGTCTCTACGAGAAGGAAACTATGGCATAAACACAATTTGGTCAACTCTGGAGGGCTTTAGCTATTTCTTCCCAAATATTATTTCAAATGAATCTTAACAAAAAATTTATTTACATAATGTATTGTCTTACTACTACTACTACTACTTATAAAATATGTCAGGTACTTTAGAGGATCTAGAAAGATATCACCCCCCAAAACACCCATACACACACACACACACACACACACACACACACACACACACACACAGACACAGACAGACACATGGAGGAGGGGGGATTGACATGAATAAAATACACACATAATACAATAGTTAGAACACACACACACAAAAAGATGTCTTCAATGACCAATCTGGCTCTGGAACTCTTCTTCCTCCTGCTGGGTCCTCTAACATATTGAACAAACAAGGAGTTAAGTGCATAAATGTTGAGGGTGAGTAAAAACCATTGATTGTTAATGCTTGTTTGTTTTAGATTTGTTGTTGGCAGGGATATTGTGAATATGTTTGTCCTGCTTTACCCTTGGGTTCTGGTGAAGTGGGATTACCTGTTGCCTATGTCTTTGTGAGCATAGTTAACTTCCTTGGGTTGGAGTTTTCCTTCCAGAAATTTCTGTAGGATTGGATTTGTGGATACATACTTTGAAAATCTGGGTTTGTCATTGAATATGTTGTTTTCTATGTCTATAGTGATTGAGAGTTTTGCCTGGTATACTAGCCTAGGCTGGTGTCAGTGGTCTTCCTATTCATGTGGACTTTGTGTTTTCTACCATGGTGTTCCTCATCAGGGCTGGCAGGTGCAGCCCATCACCATCATTTTCACACACTTGAAAAATAGGTCTTGGTTTTAGGTGTGACTGTGTAAGCAGATGAATACTTAAGAGAGGGTTGTACTGTGGGTTTTGGCGAGTACATGCACCTTGCATTAGGTGATACAGGAGAGATTCATTCTTAAAAAAACGTCAAGAAAACATCTTAGGAGAATCATGCTAAAAGAAGATAATATTATCTGCTCCAGATCATTTCCAACTATAAATCGTCACAATGAGAGAAGTTGGGGAGTGTAATATTTTTAAAGGTGTCTTCTGTTGGGAACACAGTCTGAAACTTTTATTCCTATTGTTTTGATAGGTGATAGTGAATGCTGTGAGAAAGTTTTTGTTTGGAAAAAAGAAAAACTGAAAGGGTACAATTTTGCATCTGAGGAAACGTCTTCATCAGATTTTGTCCCTAATGATCTTCTTTTCTTCCATGGAATAATCATTATCACTTGGGATTTTCTAGAAAGTTTTTAAATGTGTAAAAGTATGTAAGGATATGAAGCTACAATGTGGGTTCATAAATGGTTGTTGTTGATGTCTATTTAGCTTTAAGCGTCAAACTGACATGCCCTAGAATTATCTGTGAAGAGAATCTCAATTGAGGCATTGCCTAGATCAGATTGACTGGTAAACATGTCCATGGGGGTTTGTCTTCACTGAAAACAGATGTATTGAAAGCCCAGCCTACTATGGGCAATACCATCCTGTAGGCAGATAGTCCTAAATTCTTTAGAAAAGAAAGCTAAACATGAGCCTGGAAGCAGTATCTTCCATGGTTTTTATTAAATTTGTCTAACTATACGTGAGTTCTTCCATCACAAGTAATTCTGTGCAGGCTATCAAGAAGGCCTTCCTTTGGGTTCCTGCCTTGATTTCCCTCAATGATGATTGTGAGCTGGAAATGTAAGCTAAATAAAGCCTTTCTTCCCCTAGTTGATTTTTATCACAATATCTTTTCACAGTGACAAAAATGAGACTAGAACAGTCAAAGGCACAGAAGTGATTCTAGATATGTTGTGGGAGGGAGTGAATAAGGACATATTACAACTGAATCAAAAGGGAAGTCCCTTTTCCCAGAGCCTCAACAATTTTTCTTCATGGCTATCACTGCTGTAACTGTCCAGGGAGGCCATGAAGCCATATCCCCACTAGTCTTTTGGCACCCACTAGAGTCTAACTACTGTTGCTGGCAGTGAAGCCCATGTAAATGACCCTGGAAGTAAATAGGTTGATGCCTCCTTCCCACTTTACTTCCTGCTTATGACTTCCACCAGTAGAAACAAAGATGGGCACTTGAGACAAAAGAATATGGAACATAAAGACTCTGTATTTTGAACTCTTATTTCATAAGAAAATATCTGAAGTGGTGAATGTAGAGCTAAATACTAACAGTCTGACTACAATCTACTCTTTTTGCTGCACAAAATACATATTCTCTTACTTATCTACATTCAGCACTGATGATTTTTCAATGTGTTTTTTTTTGGGGGGGGTATTGTTGCTTGTTTTATGTTGTTTTGTTTTGTATTTTTGGGACAGGATTTTCTCTATGTAGCCCTGGTTATTCTGGTACCATGTGGACCAGGCTAACCTTAAACTCCAATATTTGCCTGCCTCTGCCTTTAGAGTTCTGGGATTAAAAGTGTACGTCACTACACAACCTGTCATTTACTATCACATTTCTGTGAACAATTACCTAGAGTTCTGTCATAGGGACATCCCAGAATTTCTTTTCCATAAATTTTCTCTCACAGATGGTGCTACACCCATGTCACTTCAAACTTTGGCTTAATGTGACAATAGAATTCATTCATCAGAGTAGAATGACTCCATCCAAAATTGCTGTTGTATAAGTTGAAGAATGAGGGACTTGGGGCTAGGCAGATGGCTGTGCAGTTTAGAGCATATACTGCCCTTAAAGAAGACCGGACTTCATACTGGCTTATATGAGAAACTTTGGCCCTAGGCTTGGGTATGTGAACATTTAAATCTCAGTTGGTGGCATTGTTTGGAAGAGGTTTAGGTAGTGTAGCCTTGATGGAGGAAGTATAACACTGAGAACAGGCTCTGAGAGTAAAAGCTTCACATCATTTCCTTGCTTTCTGTTTTGAGCTTATGTTTGAAGATGTGAAGCCTCAGTTTCCTTTCTCTACCCGTAGGCCTACTGCAGTGTCACCATGCCATGCTATGATGGACTTTTACCCCTCTGGAATCATAAATTCAAATAAACCTCCAAAAGTTGCCCTGGATCCTGGATATATTATTTTATCACAGCAAAATAAAGTGACTCATATCAAAAAAAAAAAAAATGTGACTCATTCGAAGTTCGGAGACTCACAACTGGCTAAAACTTCTCTTTTGAATTCCACAGGCACCTGTACTTACATATACACATTATATACACATACATACATACACATACACACACACACACACACACACACACACACACACACACACTCGATAAAGAGATGAAATTTAAAACAGAAAATAAAGTAAAAGGGAGAAACAGAGTGACAGACTTTTCACTTCTTTGAATAGCCCTCAATCATCAAGCCTCTTTTATACATGCCTTCTGTTAGGAGAGCTGCCTGATCTAGGTCACACCACTTTCCTGGTTATATAGGAACTAAGACCTTGGCTAAGAATTCACTTCCCCCTGCTGCTTTCTGGGAAGGCAGCTGTAAGCCTAGGAAAAGAAAAACAGGCTTATTGAGTCAAGGTATACCTTTTTTCTCAGCAACCTTGAGTCAGGCACCCTGCCCTAACAGGTCCTTGGAACCTGATATGACTATCTGCCCTCCTCTGCTTCCCCCTGCTCCACCTGTTCCCGGGGTATATATGCCTGCCCCCAGTGTAAAATAATAAATAAGAGCTTTCTTAATATCAAGCAAGAGTCCTGTGTTATCAATCTCGACACACTCTTCAGTATCTTCAATAGCTCACCCTCTCCCACCCCCACCCACACACACACTGTGAAGGCACAGCAATTGAAGGTCCCCAACAATATTTTGAAAGTGACATAAATAGATGGAGTGATCCCTTGAGCTGGCTGGGACATATTGGGGTAAATAAGTAAATAAATAAATAGGAAAATGAGAGATGGGGAATAGACCCAGAATGTTTGAATTAGAATTTCAATTAAAGGAACTTCTAGAGGAACAGGAAACTGCAGTAAAACAGAAACTCTTGAAGGCTTTTTAAATTCCATTCAACAGGCTAGTAAAGATATTTTAAAAGAGATGCAGAAGACAGAGATTCGATAGTTATTTTTCTGAGTTGAAAAGTGAGGAAGATGAGCCCAAGAGGTTATCCGAAATGACGCTGCCTGCCCCTGCAGATCAGAGAAAGATTGTATGTTCAAGGAAAGACAGGGCTTTTCCAAGGAGAGGCACCTTCCTGAAAGCCACCACCATAGCTGTCTCAGAGCTGGACCAGGGCTTGTGGAATGAAAGGTATGGCCCCGCTTATGCACTAGGTCAGAGGGAACTCAGAGTTTCTAGAATGGTGATTGCTTGCTTTTCAAACAGCTGCAGTCATAGATGAGATGCAGTGGGACAAACCAGGCTGAGAGATCAATGCAGGATGATACCTAGATGCCTGCTGCTTTAGGGGATACTGCTGTGGCTACTCCCCAGCCAAAAGTATGGAAACATTAATACAGCCTGTCAGAAAGTTGGGTTTTTTTATTTTATTTTATATAACAAAGTCCAATTAAATGAATACAAACATTTATACACAATATTTGGGAATTTGGGCGTCTTTCTTTTCAAACTACTTCCTGCTGGTAAGGGGTGCTGTCATGGGGGATTCGAAGAAGATTCAGATATCCTGGCTGTAGTCTGTAGGGCTGCTTTGTCCAGCTGTTTTGAATGTAGGATCACCTTGTACTCTGTTTCAGGCAGTCTGGCGTGATCAAACCACATTAGTCTCGAAGGAATCCACATCTTTTCATTTTCTGTGGGAACAAAAATAGAAATCCTTTTCCCCAGTAACTTTTCCTTGAACTTAAATTTTGGAGTCAAAGCATTTTTTTTAATTTAATTTATTATTTTACATGTCAATCCCAGTTCCCTCTCCTTCCCTCCCTCCATCCCTCCCTTCATCCCTCCCTCCCTCCTTCCCTCCCTTTTACCCTCTCTGCCCTCTCACATGCACTCTAAGTGTTTTAAGACCTTATAAAAAACGAAAAAAAAGAGAAATAAAGTGACATATGTTGTGAATGGTTCATATTTTGGATGTTCATAATTCAAGTTTTAGCTGCAACAGTTGCATTACAAGAGATTTCAATTAGAGATGTTCTATTTCAACAAGCTAATCTTGGTCTAAAGAAAAGCAGAGCTGAAAGATGTATGTATGTTCTGTATGTATGGTGTTGCCAGGCATGAGTGTCTGAAGTGTGATTGTGAATGTGTGAATTCTAACAATAAGTAGTCCTTGAATTGCTTGGGATATAGTAGAAAAAAAGAAAGAGAGACATCATTTCACAGTCTTAATTGAAAAGGTTGGAGATGTGCATTTCCTATGGCTGTCTCGCAGAGTGAAAAAGCAGGAAATGGTCAAAGCCAAAATGGCCTGAGAGCCAGAGAATGCTGTATGGATGGTTCAAAAGAGTTTAGCAGAGGAGATAATACAGAAATCTTCCTAAATTTTGGGGGTTGAAACAGAAATTAAAAGAATGCTGGTTAATATAAGATTTGAGAAAAGCTTTTGAAAAAAAGCCCCAGGAAACTGCAGCCCTGTTAGGCTTCACCTAAAATGTGACCATGTCTGCTAATGAAAGCTTTACAAGACAGAGTAGAAAAAGTTTTCAAAAGTATTTGGGACTTATTTTACCTCCTAAAGAAATTAGGCCTCACAAATTAGAAACTAGAAAAGATAGCTTATGATCATTAAATGATTTTCAAAATTTATTAGGAAATATTCCAATAGTTATGTCCTTTTTTTTTTTTTTTAAGCACCTACTGGTGATTTGAAACCTTTCAGAAATATCCTAAAAGGAGATTGTGATCCAAACTCACCTAGACAGATAACTGAAGAGAGTAGACAAGTTCTCTTACAATTGGAGAAGGCAATCCAACATCAGCAGATATGCTATATTGACTATGCGAAACCATGAGAGGCTTATGTTCTTCCCACACAGCATAGTCTGACTTCTGACTTATGGCAAGGGGGACCATTTTTAAGGTTGCATTCACATGTTTCCTCAGCCAAAGTGTTAAATCCTTATGTTAAAGCTTTAGCTTATGTAGTACAAAAATGCCATATGGAGTCTAGGAGATATTTTGGCAGGAAACCAAATGTAATTCATGTTCTCTATAACAAACAGCAAGTTGATTGGTTATTTCCAAACAATGATTCATGGACAATTGCTTTTACTCAGTTTTTTGGGAAAAAATGATAATCAGTTTCCAGATCATTGACTGTTACAACTTGTGTTAATGCATCCTTTTGTATTCCCTAAAATTTTAAGGAGTAATCCGGTTAAAAATGCTACGTTAGTTTTTACTGATGGTTCTTCTAATGGAAAAGCAGCCTATGTAATTGATGGAAAGGAATATGTAGTACAGACAGATCCAGGTTCTGCTCAGGTAGTTGAATTAGGAACTGTTGCAATAGTTTTTCAGCTTCTAATGAATGCTTCATTTAATTCATATGCTGATATTCATTTTGTTTTCAGAGCTCTTCAAGTTATAGAGATGGTTCCATACATTGGAACTAGTAATAATCAGGTTAAATGACTGTTTGAGCAAATTCAAAATGCCATTCATCAAAGAAAGGCACCATGCTTTGTGGGACATTTAAGAGCTCATTCAAACTTTCCTGGCACACTGGCAGAAGGTAATGAGTCAGCTGATAGTCTGACAAAAACGGACGGCCATTCAGGTTACTTCCAGTCCTATATCCTGGCTGTTGTCCCCACTAATTTGTGAGGATGAGATCTCTTGCAAGAGATGGGAGTTGTCTGTACTACCCAAACCCTTGCCCAAGGCACAACAAGAAACAAAGCTCTCCAGATGATGTGTAAGATTGGCTGGGACAAAGGACAAGGGATAGATAAGTTGTAGCAAGGAGAAGTTTGCTCTGTGGCCACTCTCCCATTAGACACCCAGACTCCAGGTGATAGAAAAGGATTTGGCCATTTTTAATAAGGGTCTCTGTTGAGCTGCCAGTCCTCATACCAATTACATGGACTACTGACATCCAATGTGGATGGAATGGCGGCCACAAAAACTTCTGATGGCTTCCCAGCTAGTTCAAGAACAATTGGAGGCAGGACATGTGGTCCCCTCCACCTCTCCTGGAATTCCCCTATATTTGTGATTAAAACGGCTTCAGGAAAATGGAGATTGCTCCAGGATCTGAGGTGCATTAAGGCAACAATGAAGTCTATGGGATCCCTTCATCCTTGCTTGCCCTCACCCATGGCTATTCCTAAAGACAAGTACAAGTTTTCTGATCTTTACATTATCCATTATATGGATGATATTCTGCTGGCAGTGCCTGCTTGGAGATGTCTTGAAGCATTTGGTAAATTGCAGGAGCTCCTGGAGGCTCATGGATTTATTTTGGCCCCAGAGAAGTTTCCAAAAAAGAAAAAAGAAAAAAAAAAATAACCTGCTTACACCTATCTAGGCTATCAAATCCAATAGACCCGCCTCTGGCCTCAAAGGCTCCAAATTGATTGTTCAAATTTAGAAAACTCTTCATGATTGGCCAAAGATTTTGGGAGATGTTCAATGGATCTGCCCCTCTCTTTCTATTAAAACAGGGGAGCTTAGACCACTTCATGGTATTCTTCCAGGGGATCCAGCCCCAATCTCTTCCAGACAAATTACACAGGAGGCCAAGAACACCATCCAATCATTATTAAAAAGCATTGAAAAAGCCCTCCTTTGCTGCCTAGATTATGAGCATCCTGTTGGGGTTGTACTTTCTTCCAGTTTTTCACCCAATGCTGTTTTTTTGGTAAAATGATCCTATATATTTGATTCATTTGTCAACCTCCCCTACGAAGGTAGTGTCCCCCTATTATGATTTGATATTACAATTATTATGGAAAGTGCATAAATTTAGCATCTAAACCATTGGAAATTCCCCTGAAAAGATTATTCTCCCCTATGATAAGGAAGAGGTTGAGCATTTACAGACTTCTCATGATGGATGGACGGTCTTTATCACATCTACAGGAGCTAAATTTGATAACCACTACTCAAATAGCATCTTGCTGTCTTTTTTTATGCAGCACCCTGTAATTTTTTCTAAGTTTCTAAAGGAGGCCCCCCTTCAGGGAACTCACTCAGTGTTTACAGATGGCTCCTTTAAGGGTTTTGCTGTAGTAGTTTCTAGTCAAATGCAAAAGAGGACACCTACAGGGCAAATGTCTGCCCAGGCTGCTGAATTGGTCCTTACCTAATGGCCTTTCAGTTGTTTGATAAAGAACCTTTTAGTCTATATACTGATAGCATTTATGTTGCTAATATTGTAAAGCCATTAGGGACTTCTCCATATGTCCTTCCCACCTCCCAAGTTCTTTCTCTTCTAGTTAAGCTTCAACATGTTATCTGGCAGGAGATACACCCAGCATTTGTGGGGTACATATGTGCCCATACAGGCCTCCCATGACCCCTTGAGAGGGCAACCCACTTCCTCATTCTTTAACTAGGCCAGCTATAGTCATGTTCATAGAGAAGGAACACCCTCGAGCTAAATGCACACTCTCTTAAGTTTCATACTAACTGCTCCTTGCCTGTTGCCACTCAGATTACTTCTTGATGCCCTAATTGTGCTCCTTATCATAATTCCCCCAATGAGGGGGTCAATCCCCAGGGACTAAGGGCTAACAATCTTTGACAAATGGATATCACCCATCTGCCTCAAGCAAAAAAATTAAAATATATGCATGTTTCTCTGGATACAAATTCTAAGGTGGTTTATGTGTCTCTACACTCTGGAGAAAAGATTAAAGATGTCATCTCTCATTGTTTATAGGACTTTGCCTATATGGGTATTCCCTATATCATGAAAACAGACAATAGCCCTGCATATGCTAGTCATTGCTTCGCTGCCTACTGCAAGGAACATTATATTAATCACTTATTTGGCATCCCACACAACCCTATGGGACAAGCCATCGTGGAACGCACTCATGAAGGGGGAATATAGGACCTCCCCCAATTCTCAATTATCTACCATACTTTATATTTTAAATTTCTTAACTGTAGATAAAAATAACTGGTCTGCCATGAAGATACATTGGAACAAAACCTCTCAAATGTTGGGATGGGTTAGGTGGAAAGACATAATTACAGGAAAATGACAACCGCCCACACCCCTATTAGCTAGGGTCCTAGGGGCTGTTTGTGTTTTTCCCCCAGGAACTGAGAAACCTATTTGGATACCAGAATGACATGTTTGCCCTGTGGATATTGATCAGGAATCTACTCTTGCTTTACTGGAATCACTGGCCCATGGAGGGACAGATGGTTTGGACTTTGATGAGGAACCCCCACGTCCTGATGCTAGTTAGTCAGGAGAGAATATTCCCTGGGACTACTGGCTGCCAATGGGCAGCTGGAAACTTCATTACTGAGTAATTTGACCTTCCTGACACAGGGGAGACTTTGCTTCCAGAGAATGCTTAATGTTTCTCAATTGCCTAATGGGTCATTCTCAGTGTCAAGCATAGCTTTGAGTAATGCTTCCATTGCTGATTTTCACTCCAATGCCAGTATGAGCAATTTCTTGGGACTTAGAGAGGTCCTATATCATAAACTTCCAGGGGGAACAGGAAAATGGTAATACATGACCCCTTATGCTGGAAGCTCCCCAAAAAATTATGACTTGCATAGGCACTTTCATTGGGGACTCTGTGCTCCACCTTTAATGGGTCCTTGAGGGAGGGAGAATCTCTCAAATGTTCTTCCAGAACCTGCTTTCTGAGCAACTGCTGGCCCCGACAAAAGCCGGTGCCCTGGTAATTCAAGTTCCTGTCCTCGCCCCCATGGTGATGGACAAGTGACATGGGAGACAAGAAATTATACTCTACCACCAAGAAGGGACTTTGGTATTATTGCTGCGATATTTTTCTGCCATTGTTGTGCCGGTGCCTGCTGCCTCTTTTGCAGGGATTGCTATTGCTCAGTCTGCTGCCAACAGAGAGACTGTTAACCAGCTGGTGGGCAGGATCTGCCAAGCTCTAGCTATACAGAATGCCCTGCCTGAATGCTAATATTCAGTTTGGACTTCTTAACTTAAATCAGCAAACTGCCTTACTTCAGAAACAAGTTGGGGTTTTGTGGTTGGTGTAGCAGGCCTCCTGCTCATACTTTGTTATTCCTCTTGTATCATTCCTCCTGCAAATGTCTCTGTAGGGTTCAACTGCATCAATGTTGGCAGGGCCTTGCCTTTTGTAACCTTTCCCAATGTTTGGCCTCACCAGATAGTAGAGGTCAATAAGACCTCGTGAGAAGTTACAAAGGAGGACTAGCGCCATCACTCCTGGTGAGGTGTAGACTGAAGCACAGGATATGCAGGCTCTCATCTCCCATATGGCAATGCTTTTTCTACATCATTCCCTCACCTGTCAATGGGGTTGTTTCATTTTTGTCTTATAGTTTTAAGAAGCCATTAGTTCATTCTTAATGGTTTTAATAACAAAGAGATTAATCTAACCTCATGAGATTAATATTTTCCACACTGACCTATAAAAGGCCTTCTTCGGAGGGATCTAGACTGCAGTGCTTAGCCTTAGTTGATGACCAAAGGACAGCACCATTAAGTGGGCAGGCCCTGGGGGATTCTGTCCCCTGTGCTTGGCAGCTTCCCTGTTTCTAAACACAGCAGGAACCATTTTGCCACTTGGATATTCCTTCTGGCCTGCCTCATTTTCTCTGTTAGAAGAGACTTTTATCACCCTGGTATGATTGAGGACATGAGCTAAATCTTGGAGAATTTATGACAAATTGTGGGAAAGGATACAAGAGAGAGGTTATCCCTGCC
This sequence comes from Phodopus roborovskii, assembly GCF_943737965.1. NCBI lineage: Eukaryota > Metazoa > Chordata > Mammalia > Rodentia > Cricetidae > Phodopus > Phodopus roborovskii. The sequence goes on along the minus strand of NW_026126011.1, from coordinate 51,406 downwards.
TCAGGAATAATTTCCTAGGCACCAATAACAATGAAAGGGTGGGAATTGAATGGTTTCATCATCTTTCTTTCCTCTTTTTGAGACAGGGTTTCACTATGAATTCCATGCTGCACTTGTACTCATTGTAACTGCAAGCTCAAGGCTGCCCCAGCTTAACATACTGGAATTGCACATGTATTACTACACTACCTTGGAGTCTGTTGTCTTACACCAGGATGCCAAACTCATAGGTCTGGCCTCTAGCCACTGTGTTTGATAATTTAGCTTTCCTTACTGCCATTCCACTTCACCAACACGTGCCATGCCTCCATTATCTCAAGGAGATGCCAGTGGAAATTAGGTTGATATCCAAAAGGAGAATTCAGCAAGCCCTTTGTTTTCTTGAAGGGTACATATCAATTACACACACACACACACACACACACACACACACACACACACACACACGCAGGCACGCACTCATGCACACACAATGTTTCTTTTATTTGCACGCACGCACACACAATGTTTCTTTTATTCTTTTATTTATCTATTTATTTATCTCCACCTCTCCAGGAGTGATGGCGCTAGGCCTCCTTTGTAACTTCTCATGAGGTCTTATTGACCTCTACTATTTGGTGAGGCAAAACATTGGGAAAGGTTACAAAAGACAAGGCCCTGCCAACATTGATGCAGTTGACCCCTACAGAGAAATTTGCAGGAGAAAGGATGCAAGAGGAATGACAAAGTATGAGCAGGAGGCCTGCTACACCAACCACAAAACCCCAACTTGTTTCTGAAGTAAGGCAGACTAGTATTCCATTGAGTAGATGTGCCACATCTTCATTAAGCATTCTTCAATTGAGGGGCATCTAGGTTGCTTCCCAGTTCTTGCTATTAGAAATAGTGCTGCTATGAACAATTGGATGAGGGTGTGTAGAAGACTGCAGATAGACCCATGTCTGTTGCCATGCACAAAAATCAAACCCAAATGGATCATAGACCTCAACATCAATCCAGCCACATTGAACCTCTTAGAAGAGAAAGTAGGAGGTACCGTTGAACAAATTGGTATAGGAAACTGCTTCCTGAACATAAGTCCAGGGGCACAGACACTGTTTCTTCTATTCTTGCACCATTATTCAAGGGACACTGAATACCTGCTTTGTGCTTGATATTAATGGCTTTCCTCCAACCTCAAAGAATTTATCATCTCATGACTGTAATACATTATATCTTATACTTCCCAAAGACTTCTCAGCTGTGTGACATTTTCAGGAAAGTCTTCACAGAGAAGCAGGTTATCAGCTGGAGTTTGTAGAAAAGAATTAAGGGAAAATCAATGGACAGATTTGGACCTCAGGCCTTCCAGCTAAACAACACATTTTATAACTTAGCTTGTCACATAAGGAAAAAAATCAGATGATATAGTGCATGAGAAAGGACTGTTCTGGTTAATTTTAAATGTCAAATTGATATAACTGAGGGTTGCCCGGGACAAACGTTTCACTGAAGGAATGTCAACATTTGGTTGGCCAGTGGGCATGTCTATTGGGAACTCTTAATTAACCCAGGGCAGTCCCTAGTCATGGGGACCAGTACTGTATAGAGTGGGGAGATCAAATTGAGCTAGCCAACAAACAAGGATTTGTTCATTCTTTCTTTGCCTTTAACTATGGATGAGATGTGACTGGCTGCTGGAGTTTTTGTCTTGATTTCCACAAAATGATGGACTCTAACAAGGTATCATAAATCCAATAAGCCCTTTCTTCTCCTGTGTTGCTTTTTGTCACAACAACAAATGTGAAATTGGGACATGGATTATGGGAAAGGAATCAAGAACAGGAGGTATAGAGAAGTCATCTCCATAAGGGTATTAGGTACAAACTTGACACAAGCTAAAGTCATCTGAGAAGAGGGAGCCTCAGTTAAGAAAATGCCTCCATAAGACCAGGCTGTAGGCAGGCTTGTGTGATATTTTCTGAATTAGTGACTGATGTGAGATTACCCAGCCCTGGGCTAGTGTTTCTGAATTGTATAAGAAAGAAGGATGAGCAAACCATGAGGAACAAGTCAGTAAGTGTCACCTCCCATGGCTTCTGCATCAGCTCCTGCACCCATGTTCCTGACCTGTTTGAATTCCTATCCTGGCCTCCTTCTTCAATGAACAGCAATGATGAAGTATAAGCCAAATAAACCTTTTCCTCTCTAACTTGCTTTTTTTGTCATAGTGTTTCATACAAGCCCTAACTAAGACACTGTACAATTGAAAAGTGTGTCCTAGAGGCAGTGGGGGCACATGGGCACTAGTCTGATTAACCTATAGAATGGTAAGATCATATATTCATGTTTGAGTGCACATGCTCATGCTGTGTTTGGGAGATGGCCGTAGAAGTAGTGGATCGGGGCTGGATGCAGATGCTCAGCACACCATTTGCTGAAGGGGACACCCAATCCTTGATTACTGCCCTGAGCTAGGAGGCTCAAAGGTAGATACTTGTGGATAGGAGATTTCACCATTGTATTCTTTTTAGTATCATGTCCTGCTCATCACTGCTATTTTTGAAAAGAATTGGCTCCATTAATCTTAGAAGATAGAGAGTATATTCAGAGCCTTGCAATAGAGTGGAGCTGTCTGAAACAAGCCATTATCAAATTCACTTTCTCTATCACCTCAGCGGGCCATTTGCCCTGGTCTGCTCCCTTCTCACTACTCTGTCTCCCAGTATGCTAAAATCCTGGGCCTGTGACTCCTGCACCTTCCCATCTCCCTTTTCTGTTCATCATATCTCTGCCCTAGCTTTGCCATTCCATTTTTGCTTGGCCACTCCATATTTCTGCCAGGCCTCCTGTTGACTCCAGCACTTAGGCTCCAATGAGAACAGACTTCCCTGGCCCTGCCAAAGGTCCCAGCTCACGTGTGCTTACACACTGGATTTGAGCCTTTGCACACTAATAGGAACCCAAGGCTTATTAATTAATCCAGGGTGGAAACCATCATGGAACTCAGTTGGTAAAATATTTGCTGGGCAAACAGGAGGACCAGAGTTTGATCTCCAGTGCCTACATATAAAGACAGGCATAAATGTGGTATATGCTTGTCATCTCTGAGTTCGGGAGGCAGAGACAAGAGGATCCTGGAGCTAACTAGCCAGGCAGCCTAGAATAATATGCATTGTCCAGATCACTGAGAGACTCCATCTCACAAGAGAAGATGAATGGCTCCTGAGGGAGTCACCTAAGTTGACCTCTGACCTCTAAACACATTATCCACCTATCCACATGCAGCACTAACACTTACACACACACCCCACACATGCAAATACACACACACACACTCACACACACACACACACACACACACACACACACACACACACACACACTCACTCTTTAAGCTATGAAGGTAAGGTGCCTGTGGTGATGGCAGTTTACAATGGGGATCCTGGAAGTGAGCACTTAGGCAGTTAATATCAGGTATGCAGTCTGTGTTCAGAAACATCATGTAGAGTAAAAGAAAAATAAAAGAAGCTACACAGTTCAGACCAAAACTGAGAGGCCCCAAATCTCCTTTTGCCTGGTAATGAATGCATATAAAACACTCAATAAGAGTGACACAGAAAAAGCTGTAACATCTTGATGGAGAATGTTTGATAGGCCACCATCCAAGCAAGTGATCTGCACAAAATTATTTTGTATTCACCCCAGTCCCCAAACTTAGAATGGATAGAACTCAGAGGAACTGAGGGTAATAGAGCTTCCCAAGGTCACACAGCCTGTGGAAGGCTGACCTGAAATGTGGCGACCACTGCATCTTTGGAACTGGGTCTCCTTGAGGGGCAGCCCCTTACCCAAGTCATGCCATTGGATAGAGCCATCTAACTTTCCTCTCCTGCCAAGTCTGGCTTTGAGAGCTGAAAAGGGAAAGAACTTGGCACTGATACAAAGCCTGTAGCACAAACAGAGCAGCAGCCCAGCATGGGGCACCCAGGAGTGCATTTAGGGGAATTCTAGGTATACCCTGAGGGCAAGAAAGACAATCAGCCACAGCAGGGCATTCCTGTGCTTGCTTGTCCCAGACTTTCATCTGTCAAATGCTCCCCACACTCTTTTGTTCTCAGATACACAACTGAGGCTCCCAGAGTGGAACAAGTCAATTCCTAGTTGCTGAATTGTGATGTTTTCTTAGCTTGTAGCCTGTCCACTTGAGTCACCTGTTATCTCATCTTTCCAGAGAAATGGACTTTTCAGGGCAGTTTTCTCAGGGCCACAGACTATTTCTGGTTTTATATCCTATGCCCACATTACTACAGGCTCCCTTTCCTCCCTGAGCTATACTCTGATTCCTCTCATGAGCTTATGAGTGGGTTGTCTGTCTGTTTGGGATGGAACTGGACCAATGGACAGCGTCTCCCCACCTAAGACACTCACAAATCCAGACAAGAAGGAGACAGTGGCCTAACCCCAATGTGGCTGGCAGGAAAAAATTGTAATTCAGGATTTACACCTCCCCTTTGTGGGTCAGCCAATTGCCAGGATCCCCAAATCCTTCACTCATTGGACTGAATGGGGTTTTTGATGACTCCTCTCAATTTTCTTGTTCTTGTACAATTGCTTTCATCTCCTTCTGGCTCCTGCTGGACGTCATGGCCCAGGGTCCTCAATGTCTATGGGCTAATGTCCAAAGTCTTTAGGCACCACAAAGGCACTTCCTACACTGGTAAGCCTGACTTCCCTTTGCTCTTTACCTTTCTTTGCTTAGTGGTTCCTGAAAGACCCTCAGAAAAGGGACCTTCATGCTCCCACTCAGGAAATGTGCCTCCCCCAAAAATCACTCATGAGAAGTGGTCTTGATGTAAAAGCATGAGATCGTTTATATTCCAAGTGCACTGGGGTCCACAGACATGTACCATGCAGGGCCAAAAGACTAAGTACCACCAGGGGGAAGTAAGATAGCTTTTATAGGATTATAACAAAGCCTCCACATTTTAAACCAATCATCTCCTAGCATCCAGAGCAAGTGCTGTGAGGACCAATCAGTTGAAACCATCCAAACCCTTGCTTTATAGAACAATCAGTTTCCTATACCCCAGAGGTTTGCATTTCTGCAGGTTCCTGGGTGGGGCGTCAAACCTCAAGTACACACAGATCACAGATCCTGTGAGTACTGCAAATAATGTTATCTTTCACCTATTTGCAGCCAGGGGACCGTGTTTGGAATTTAAGGTGTTTAGGGCTTTTTTAACTTCTAGACTTTTTTGTGGTCATGGGAGAGCTAGGCTGTATTTCTTCATCATTTAATTCCCATGGGCAATTTTGGAAAAACCAGATACTTGGTTTACATTGTTTCTTATTTCTTGAAGCTTTCACACATTTTATGTGTCTTCGTGTCAAAAAAAATTTATTTCTGTACAATGGCTATCAATACTGGCAACCATTCATTTATTTATTCATCCCCCTATCTAGCCAGCCCTGTGCTTACATTACATTTTTGTCCATCTCTCTATTAACTAACTCTCCCTTCTTTACTTGTGGATTATCCCATCCAAGTACTAGTCAGGCTTAACCCTGATAGCTTAGGAGATCAGGCACACTCTGCACAGTGTGGCCAGAAACTCTTTTATGATATCTGATCAGATCATATCAGAATAGATTATCTGTCCCCTATAGGCCTTATGAATTGTAGTATATTTCACAATACAAAGACAAAGACAATTAACCCTATATATTAAAAGTGTTTATATTGACGTGTGTTTGTGTGTGTGTGTATGTGTGTGTGTGTATGTGTGTGTGTGTCTGTTGTGGCTGAGTATGCAGTTCAGGTAGTAGAATGCTTGCCTGGTTTCCATCGTCAGCACCACATAAACTGAATATAGGGAGGTAGGCCTGCATTCCCAGCACTTGGAAAGTAGAGGCAGGAGTTCAATGACATTCTTGGATACTTAGTCAGAGACTGTCACAAGATAGGCTGCAAGGAAAGTAGGAAGGAAGGAGGAAAGAAAGAAAGGAAAGAAGCGAGGGAAGAGGGTAAGAAACAAATATACATAGATGGGTAAGATTTTACTGTCTATAACCTAGGCCTTGTGAACTGTTACTGCTGAAGGTGGTAAAAATAAATCCACAGAATCACAGCAATGTAGACTTATTCATCTGAAGTAGGACTTAAACGCCTGGCTGGCACTCCCTTCTCCTAGCTCCCAATGTAACTCATCCCTTGTCTCTGGCATACTTGTCTGCTGTCCTTACCAGGTTTCTCTGTGCTTCCGGTTTCCCATCATCCTTCCCTGGACTACCCACTTTACATTGTTTGGGGAAAGAGGGGATAGTAAGATTCTGCAAGTAAAAGACTCATTTGAAGTGACTGTTGTTACTATCACATATTATTTTGTTTATTCAAAGGAAATGTTGGTGGCCTCAGCAGAGTGGAGGTGTATTCAGGTGCTCAGGGCTGTGTCTAGGCTGAGATGGATAAGGAGATGGATTCTGCACATTGGCACCTTTGGGACTTGTAGTAATGGGATCAACTTTGTATGCTCCCATTTACAAATGCAAATAGGAGGGTAGCTGTGTTTGGTAGTCAGTACTGGATTTGCTTTAGTGGAAATGGAAGGCACTCTGAGTTAGGCTGACTTACTCATGAATGGAAGAACTAGTAAATTCAGAAAGCATTGCAACCCCGCATCTTCCCTGTTCCTACACCACACCAAAAGATGCTCCACGAAGGGTCAGTCACATTCTTGTTAAGCTGAGGCCGGTGGCATACCTGTCCACACAGCAGTAGATGGTGGCAACAAGGTGGACCCATAGTCTTGCCTTGAAGGAGCATGCCAGCCTGGCATGTTGTGATCCACACATGATTGCTGTTGAAGGATGACAGATTGTGGGTAAAGTGATTGGGTCTTGGACAGATGAGCTCAGTTGATGATTATATGATAGGAATGAAACCAAATCCACTCACAACAAACTTGAACACTATTGAGTTTTTCTCACCTAGCACTTCCTGCTTCTCACAGTTCTAGAGTCTTACACAGTGTTGAGGATCTTTGATTGAAGAGGAAATAAGGAAAGGATAGAAAAGAGACAGATGGGAAGATAAAGGAAGGAAATGGGGGATAATGTTCTGCAGTATCTAGAGTTGGTTTGGTTATAACAGCCATGAGAATAAGGCCAGGGATGCTGCTGAACCTCCCAGGATTCTCAGTGCAGCCTCCACTATCCATCTTAAAATTTCAGTGGTGTAGGCCTGAGGGACTCTATCCCAGAGCCAAGAACCCACATTCTATTCCTAAATCAGAATCCCTGTCCTACCCAAAGAACAGAAGATATGAGTTCAGCTTATGACAGTGTGGCTTCACTCTGAAGAAAGTATACCTTTCTTCACTCCTGCAAACCCCACATGCAGCCTAATGACAGAGATAGGGCAGGGATCTTCTGCAAGATTTTTACAGGGAGAGCCACTAAGTTGGAAGTTTCTGTTAGTTTCCTACCAAGGTCCCATAGCTAGGAAGTTTCTGAGGTGGGATTGAAAGCCAGGTACATATGACCACATTTGGCATTTTTGTGGTAGAACCACTTGTTTTCCACTCTGCACCCAGGAAATGAACCCAGCAGAAATCTGGGGGTCTGAGAAAACCCTGCAGACCATAGAGGGAGGAAACATCCTGCTGTGGTACCCTATCTCCAAAAGCAAACTACAAATAAAACAGTGGGAGTGATGGAGCCATCCCATCAGGTGACTGTCAAGACTGAGTTTACAACAGTTCCCACTAAGTATTTAAAATCATTACAAAGTTTAATCCCAAATTCTCGGGAAGCTGAGACAGGATGATGGAGAGTTATTTAGAGGCCAGCCTAATTAACTTAGCAAGAACTGTCTCAAATAAAATTTAAAGGAGTAAAGTACTTGTATAGCAAAATAACAATAACAACAACAACATTAATAATGTTTAATGCAAAAAGGATTCATATTGGACTAGTGAGAGAACATTTTATAATCCCTTTAGAGTCACCAGAATTGGTAAGGACATTTTTTTTCAGCAGCCACTTGTAGTGCTGTTCTACATTTAGTGTCTTGAGGTGTCATTATTTTTTTTTCAACTTCATAAAACACAATGCCTTCTATTCATTTTGTCACTATTTCCACTGTCATTTTTAATGGAAGTGCCCACCACTGGTATTTTTACCAAGTACAGTAAGGCCTTCTGGGTCCTTAGGATCTACGAAGGAAGGAGGTGCAGAAAGTGACTTGATCCATCACTGTTGCCCCTGTTCCCTCGTTTTTGTTGTTGTTATTTTGGGATTTTTTTTGTTGTTGTTTTGGGTTTCTTTCTTTCTCTCTCTTTCTTATCCTGTTTGTACTTCACTCCCTCAGGGTTGGAAGACATAGGGGATGGGAGCTGATGAGGCTATGAAGAGATTCTTCAAAGTCAAAGAGTTCTGGTGTAGCTCTCTGTGGATTGCACTCACAGAGCGACTGCTGGGTGCAACCCCAGAATCAAAACCCAGGAGTGGGCTGGGCATTTGTACATGCCACCAGTCATAACCCTGTTCACAGCAGCCACTGAGACTTCTGGGGTGAAAAATAGCTGTTGTGTGACAAAACTTTTCCAGGAAAGATGTAACATACACATCTAATCCTAAATAGAGAATCTATGACATATCAAATATGGAGACTACGACCAACTTGGTGAACCATGACTTTTATTGTGGTTACTTAGAAAAGTATGGGTGAAGGGTAACTTGCATTAATGACACAAAGACCACCCCACCATGGGTGACAGCTCAGAAGAGCTTGGACCCTGCTCCACACTGCACAGCTTGCAGGCAGCTTAACAAGGTATCCTTTCCGGTGCCTCAGTTACCTAAACCTCTTCCAGTTAGCTTGGCTGTTTTCTGCTTCTACCAGGCAGCTGGGCTGGACTCAGTGTCCTCTTTGCTGCTCTGTCCATCTCATGTCAGAGGTACACTCAGCCGTTAATGCTTACTTTTGTAAGGCAGGCCCTAGTGAAGCTAGTCAGCTTCAGGGACTTCCTGAAGCTATTTTGAGTTGCTTACCTTCCTGTTTAATGTGTGTTCCTACAGGATTGTATCTCTGAGGAAACCGTTACATAACAACATCATACCCTGACATTCTGTGGCTCAGATCTCTCCAAAAGCTGTCATTCTTATTTCAAATTGGTAGAGCCCTTCCAGTGGCCTAAGGCATTTCCCAAATAGAACTTTCTGGACCATGTACTCTGAAATGTGGTGCTGTGTGCTGGCTCCATGTTCCTTTCTTACTCTGAGTAGTCACACTAGCCTTCTTGCTATCCCTCAACATCAGAAACTGAAATAACAAGAGCTACTTGGGAGAAATCAGAGAAACTGGAACCCTTGGGCAATGCTGAGGGGAATGAAGAACAACGCAGGAAAACATAGTAGCCGCATCTCGCTGGTAAGACCACGTGGAAATACATAGAAATGGTTTAATAAGTAAGACAGAGCTAGCCGATAAGAAACTAGTAACTGGCCAACAGCATAATGTCAAATACAGAGTCTCGGTGTATTAATTGGGGCTGGAGCAGCGGTGGGACAAGACTGGCGCATACTCCTTACAGCCCTCTAATTGTGCAAATTAGATGCAGTGGGTGCTTGTTGAGGCACAGAGTGACAGTGGTTCCAGAAAAACACAGTGTCCACCCTGCAGCTAGCAAAAGTAAGTGATGAAAGGAAGCCTAATTTCTTTTTTCCTTTTTACAACATTGACAGTGTTATTGGGCCTTGAAAATGAAAAACACTGTGTTTTGGCCTCAAATCCCTATGGATGAGATAACCCCTGCCATTAACATATAACTCTCCCTTTCTACATACATCTCTTTCCACTTCCCCCAAACTTCTCACACAATGCCCTTATGCTAATCCTGACCCAAGGATGCATTGTGGCTACAGCTCTCACTGTCCCTCACCCTAGCAGCTCCACCTGTCTGGTCTCCAGCCTACAGGTTTCTCATTCACCTGTGAGCTTCTGAGTGTTACATTCCTATCCCAGGATGTCCCTCAAGAGGGATGCACCAGGGAGACAAGTGGAGCCCTGCTTGGCACTGAGAGATGAAGGTCAAAGAGGCATTAAGTAACATTCATAACTCAATCTAAGATGTGGTCTTAAAATAGCTAAAAGGTACATTATCTCTTGCAGGTAACAAAGGGTAGTTGCAGGTGGCAAGATTTATTCTGGGTCTCTCAACACTAAAAAAGCACCAGAGATGGGAAAAGATAAGGCCTTGGCTTTATTCATCTTGCAGGCATATCCAGCCCACAGCCCATGGATTGCTCTGAACACAGCCCAATATATTTGTAGATGACAACATCAAGTCACAATGTTAGAAGGTTAGACACTCATGTCCCCTCCTCTTTTTTGTTTTCTCCTTTACATCTTTTACTCTTTCCCTGGTACTCCCCCTGTCCCACATCTTCTCCTGATTTCTTGTTCTTCCCCTGTCTCCTCTGCTAAACACCCTTCCTGCCCTAAGCACATTGTCAAAAGTCCCCCTCTCTTGTACTTTCCACGTGACACAGAGAGAGGACACTAGATATTTCACTTTGAGTCTCAGGTTTTGTTTCTTATGGAATACAGCTAGATTGGGAACCCTGAACAGGCAGCATGACTATCAGGACAAGGTTATGTCATTCATAGATTTAGTGGCTCTGAGCTATCGGACTCCACCTGGCCCACTAAAAAATGTGCATCTAAATTTATCATTGTGAAATTCTTTTAAAAAAAATAGGGATTCTGCACTCTCAAACTTGACATTTTACATTGCCAAGAGAAGGAGTGTTGTGGCGAAATGCAGGGAAAGAAGGAAGAGTTTCCATCTTCACTGGTAATGATGCTGGTGGGGGGTGGCAAGTCTCATGTCATTGCACCATCTCCTGCAGAATAAAATTCCGTATTTTTACTGAGTTCTGCAATCTCTGACCACAAATCATCTGTGATTCTTCACTGGCCCAATTCTGACACTTGCAGCTTCCGTGCTGGTTTCCACATATACTCTAGCCCCAGAGCCTATCTGAGAAGCCATATCCCACCCATGTGGTTTGTTCTTCCCCTTGCTCTTCTCATTGGACAAATGCCATTGATGCCCCCACTTTGACATGACACTTACTGTTCCCACACCCAGCCCTGTCTTCCTGTCACAGTTGAGTATTATCATTTTTTTTCAGTTTTCTTAAGTATTTACCTTGACATGTTTTCATAAATTTATCTTTCTCCACCTTGCTGGCCATGTACACTTGTGAATACACACATTCATTCTCTCTCTCTCTCTCTCTCTCTCTCTCTCTCTCTCTCTGTCTGTCTCTCTCTCTCCTGCCCCATACCCTGTTCTTCTTGCTCACCATTTTCATACACAGAGACACTCTGATTTTCTAGTAGACTGAAAGCACTTTTGATCACACATAGAAATTGGTCCTGTGCACTACAGGGAGGTCACTGGGCTCTATGCTACCTCTGACCCAGTGACCTGGAGCTTTAATGAGATGCCAACTTTGTTCCTAAGTAGAACCTCCTCATCAGGAGAGGCAGTTGAGCCAGGGCACAAATTTTCAAAGCCTCCCCAATCTGTAAGGTGGACCTGAGCTAGGAAAAGAGCTAAGCCTCAGATGTTAGTTGCGGAAGTCATTGAGCAGTGAGCACTGATCCCTGAGCTAGTAGGCTATGGGAACTAAACTACAGCCTGCATTGGGAAATGAAAAGAAAACAGGACATAGCTGAAGAGCCTTGGAACCCTGTCAAGTACTTGCCAGCATGAGGGCAGGTGGAACAATCAGAATGGAAAGACCAGTAGGCCAGGCCTTTGCTGCTAGATGCTACAGGTCGATATGTAGATTAAACGTGTAAAGGCAGAAACCAGATACAGCAACAGGGGCAACACTTGAGGCCAGGGAGTAACTCTGTATGTGGCCCTGCAGAAATCACATCACATATCAGCAACCTCTTGGCATAATAGGAAGCAGCAGTGGAGTTTGTGTTCCATTTGACAGAAGTGGAGGAAAAGTTCTCACTTTCCAGAGTGCCCTCTCTGACATCAGCCAATTTGGCTTCTAGGTAACCCATGTTAGTGAAAGAACTACTGCTGCCCTATAACAGGCAATCTCAGGTCACAGAATAGGAGTGGACCAAAGAGACTCAGTGTTTGCACTGTAGACTTTCACATAGAGTTTCTGCTTTGGTCAGAACATGATTAAGTATTTCATAGAGATGAACTTCAGTTCTGAAATCTGGTGTGAATTGTGTTAAAGTTCTGTGTTTCAGTCACAAAAGAAAACTAGCTGTGGAGTACAATAGGGTTATGTGGTGTTTTGTTGACTAGTTTCTTGAGTTCTTTGTATATTTTTATATATTTTGAACATCAGCCCTCTCTCAGATGTAGAATTGGTGAAAATCTTTTCTTAGTCTGCCGGCTGCTGTTTGGTCTTGTCAAATGAGTCCTTTGTCTTCTAGAAGCTTCTATGTTTGAGGAGGGCCTCTGTATTAATTGTTGATCTCAGTGTCTGTGCTATTGGAGGTATGTTCAGGAAGTGGTCTCCCATATCAGTTTGTTCAAGGATACTGCCCATTTTCTCTTCTAAGTGGTTCAGTGTGGCTGGATTTCCATTGAGGTCTTTGACCATTTGGACTTGATTTCTGTGCATGGTGACAGACATGGGTCTGTCTACAGTCTTCTACACACCATCATCCTGTTGTGGCAGCACCATTTGTTGAAGATGCTTTCCTACTCCCATTGTATACTTTTAGTAGTTTTGTCAAAAATTAGGAGTGTATAAGTATGGGTTAATATCAGGATTTTGGAATTGATTCCATTGGTCTACTTGTCCATTTTTGTGCCAATACCAGGATGTTTTCAGAATTATATATAGCTCTGTACTAGAGCTTAAATTCGGGGATAGTGACGCCTCCTGAGATTTTTTTTTTTATTGCACAGGGTCACTTTGGCTATGCTGAGTCTTTTGTTTTTCATATAAAGTTGATTATTATCCTTTCAAGGTCAGTGAAAACTTGAGCTGGGATTTTAATGGGGATTGCATTGAATCTATAGATTGGTTTTGGCAAGATTGCCACTACATTTATGTTACCTATCCAAGAAAATGGGGGATCTTTCCTTTTCTGGTATCTGCTTTAATTTCTTTGAAGACACAAAGTTCTTATTATATAGGTCTTTCATTTTTTTTTTGGTAAGCATTACCTCAATTTAGTTTATGTTCTTTGTGGCTAATGTAATGTATGATATTTTTCTTATGTCTTTCTCAGCCCATTTGTCATCTGAAAAAAGTAGGGCTATTGATTTTTTTTTTTTTTGAGTTTGTCTTGTATCCTGCTAGTGTGCTGAAGGTCACACAGCTGAATGTCAGCTGTAGGAGTTACCTGGTAAAGGTTTTTGGGTTGGTTATGTAAACTATCATATCATTTTTAAACAGAGAAAGTTTGAGTACATCCTTTCCAATTTGCACTGCCTTGGTCTCCTTTTGTTGTCTTATAGAATTAGGTAGAACTTCAAGTATAATATTGAAGAGATATAGAGAGAGTGTCTTGTTCCTCATTTTAGTGGAATTGCCTTAAGTTTCTCTCCGTTCAGTTTGGTGTTGGCAGTTGGTTTGCTGTTTATTGCTCTTATTATGTTTAGGTATGTTCCTGTTATCCCTGATCTCTCCAAGATCTTTATCATGAAAGGGTGTTGAATTTTGTCAAAGGCTTTTTCAGCATCTAGGGATATGACCATGTGTTTTTTCTTTTTCAGTTTTGTTATATGGTAAATCACATTGATAGATATTCATATTTTAAACCATCCCTGCAACCCAGGGATTAATCCTACTTGGTCGTAGTGGATGATTTCTCTGATGTATTCTAGGAATCAGTTAGCCAGTATTTTATTGGGTATTTTTGCATCTATGTTCATCAAAGATATTTGTCTGTGGTTTTCTCTCTTAGTTTTATCTTTGTGAGGTTTGGGTACCAAGGTGATTGCGGCCTCATAAAAAGAGTTTGGTATTGAACCTTCACTTTCTCTTGTGTGGAACAATTTGAGTAGTATTGGTATTAGCTCTGCCTTGAATTTCTAGTTGTATTCAGCACAGAAGCCGACTGGCCCTGAGCGTTGTTTGGTTGGAAGGCTTTAGATGACTGCTTCTATTTCATTAGAGGTTATAGATCTATTTAAGTTGTTTTTCTGTTCTTGATTTAATTTTTTTAGGTACCAGTTATCCAGAAAATTTTCCATTTCCTTTGAATTCAAATTTTGTGGAGTCCATGTTTTCAAAGTATGACCTGAAAATTGTCAGGATTTCCTCTGTGTCCTTTGTTATGTGTCCTTTTTTTGTTTGTTTGTTTGTTTCTGATTTTGTTAATTTGCATGTTCTCTCTCTGCTTTTTCATTAGTTTGAATAAAGTTTTGTCTATCTTGTTGATTTCCTAGAAAAACCTACTCTTTGTTGCATTAATTTGTTTGTATTGTTTCCCTGCTTTCTACTTTATTGATTTCAGCCCTCAAATTGATTATTTCCTGGCTTCTACTCCTTCAGGGTGAGTTTGCATCTTTTTGTTTTAAGGCTTTTATTTGTGCTGTTAATTCTCTAATGTGATTTTCTTCCATTTTCTTCATAGGGGCACTTAGTGCAATAAAATCCCCTAAGTACTTGTATGTTGTGTCCTCATTCTATGTGAATTTCAGGTATGGTGCAATTTACGCATTGTTCAGTTTCAATGAGTTTGTTGGTTTTCTGAGATTTGTGTTGAAATTTTTTGTCACCTAGTATGTGGTTGATTTTAGAGAAGATTACATGTGGAGCAGAGAAATCAGAGAAGAGGGTAAATTCTTTTGTGTTTGGATGGAATGTTCTATAGATGTCTATTAATCCCAATTGAGACATAACTTCTATTAGATTTTTTGTTTCTTTGTTCAGTTTCTGTCTGGTGGTGCTGTCTAGCGGTGAGAATAGTGAATTGATGTCTCCCACTATAAGTGTTTCATGTTTTATATGAGGTGTGAGTTATAATAGCATTTCTTTTACAAAATTGGGTGCCTTTGTATTTGGGGCATAGTTCTTCAGAATGGAGACTTTTTGCTGATGGATTTCTCCTATGATGAATATGAAATGATCGTCTTATTCTCTTTTGATTAATTTTGGTTTGAAATCTAATGTGTTAGACATTAGGGTAGCTACATGCTTCTTGGGTCCATTTGATTGGAAGATCTTTTCCCAGCCCTTTACCCTATGGTAATGTCTATATTTGAAACTTAGTTGTTTTTATTGTATGTGTGTGTATTGTATGTGTATTTGTATTGTGTGTGTTAGCCTATGTGTTTTTATAGGCAAGGTAAAACCATTAATGTTTTGGGAAAGTAAGGACCATTGATTGTTAATGCTTGTTTATTTTAGATTTGTTATTGTCGGTGGTATTGTGAATATATTTACCCTTGGGTTCTGGTGTAGTGAGATTATCTATTGCCTATGTCTTTGTAAGGGTAGTTAACTTCCTTGGGTTCAAGTTTTCTCTCCAGAACTTTCTGTAATGCTAGATGTGTAGATACATATTTTCAAAATCTGGCTTTGTCATTAAATATCTTTTCTCTGTCAATATTGATTGAGAGTTTTGCTGGGTGTAGCAGTCTGACAGGGCATCCTGGACTCTTAGTACTTGTAGAACATCTACCCAGGACCTTCTGGCCTTGAGGGTTTCCAGGGTGAAGTCAGGTGTAATTTTGAAAGGTCTACCTTTAAATGTTACCTGTCCTTTTTCCTTCCCTGTTCTTAATTTTCTTTCTTTCTCTGTATGTTTGGTGTTTTGAATTTTATGTGTCAAGGGGTTTGTTTTCTTTGATCCTGTCTGTTTGGTATTCAGTATGCTTCTTGTACTCTCATGGGCATGTCTTTCTTCAGATTGGGCAAGTTTTTCCTCAATGATTTTGTGAATATGATTTCTGCACCTTTGAGCTCAGCTTCTTCATCTTCCTCTATGCCTATTATTGTTAGGTTTGGCATTTACATGGTGTCCCAATTTTCCTGGATGTTTTGTGTTAGGTATTTAATGGATTTATGATTTTCTTTGGTTGATGAATCTATTTCCTCTAGTTTATTTTCAGTGCTTGAGATTCTCTCTTCCATCTCTTTTATTCTGTTGTTTATGCTTGTGTCTGTAGTTCCATAATGTTTGCCCAGTTTTTCTATTTCCAGCATTCCTTCAGTTTGTGTTTCCTTTATTGTCTCTATTTCAGCTTTCATGTCTTGAACAGTTTCCTTCACCTGTGCAATTGTTTTTTCTTGGCTTTATGTACTTTCTGTAAGGCATTTGTTCATTTCTTCCAGTTTTTTGTTTGTTTTTTATTCCATTTCTTTAAGGGATTTTCTCACATAGTCTTTGAGGGCCTCTATCATTTGTATCCATTCTGTTAGCCTGTGTCTTTTTATAGGTGAGTTAAGACCATTAATATTGAGGGTGAGTAAGGTCCATTGATTGTTGATGCTTGTTTGGTTTAGGTTTGTTGTTGGCAGTGGTCTTGTGAATATATTTGTTCTGCTTCACCCTAGGTTTCTGGTGTAGTTGGATTATCGGTTGCCTACATTTTTGTGGGCGTAGTTACCTTCCTTGGGTTGGAATTTTCCTTCCAATATTTTCTGTAGGGCTGGATTTGTAGATACATATTGGGAAAATCTGGTTTTGTCATTGAATATCTTGTTCTCTCCATCTATATTGACTGAGAGTTTTGCTGGATATAGTAGCCTAGCCTGGGATCCGTGTTCTCTTAATACTTTTAGAAGATCTATCCAGGACCTTCTGGCCTTGAGGGTTTCCATGGAGAAGTCAGGTGTAAGTTTTATAGGTCTGCCTTTATATGTTACCTGTCCTTTTTCCTTTGCTGCTCTTAATATTCTTTCCTTATTCTGTATGCTTGTGTTTTGATTATTATATGTTGAGGGGTCTTTTTTCTTTGGTCAAGCCTATTTGGGTTTCTGTATGCTTCTTGTACTTTCATGGGCATGTCCTTCTTCAGATTTGGAAAGTTTTCCTCGATGATTTTGTTGAATATGTTTTTGGCACCTTTGAGCTGGGCTTCCTCACCTCAGTCTATGCCTATTATTCGTAGGTTTGGCCTTTTCATGGTGTCCCTCATTTCCTGGATGTTTTGTGTTAAGGATTTGTTGGATTTATGATTATCTTTGGTGGATGAATCTATTTCTTCTAGTTTATCTTCTGCGCCTGAGATTCTCTCTTCCATCTCTTGAATTCTATTTGTTATGCTTGTGTCCGTAGTTGCCGATTTTTTGCCCAGGTGGATCTCTGGCAAGGGCCCGGGACTCCAACAGAGGACTGGAGGCGGGGTCAGAGACCAAGATGGTGGCGGGTGGTCCTGAGAGGATAGTCAGGTCTCCTTTGTTCAGAGTTGCTCCTAGAAGTCTCTGAAGTAGGGTGTACTGTTGGCTCCTCCCTCTGTCCCAGTGCTCAACCAGAGCGACAGTACCATGGGTGGGGTAGGGCACAGTGTATGGGGGGTAGGCTGGCAGTGGGGATGGGTCGGGGTGTATCAGAGCTCCAAGGGTGCTCTCGATGTGGACAGGAGACAGGAGCAGCAGGATCAGGTGCCAACCCAGGGACTTTGGGCAGGGGAGGGGGAAAAGAGGTTGTAGGGGACAGGCAGCCCTGATTGAGCCCAGACTCACCTCTGGCCAATAGCTGGTGGAAGAGGACGAGGGCTGAGCTGGAACTTGAGAAAGTTTTGCAGGAAAATGAGATCTCACTGGAAACTGGTGCTCCCCAGCTGAGACCTTGTTCTTCGGCAGAGGCCAGGATTTGGGGGTCAAGGATC
Organism: Phodopus roborovskii; assembly: GCF_943737965.1. Classification (NCBI taxonomy): domain Eukaryota; kingdom Metazoa; phylum Chordata; class Mammalia; order Rodentia; family Cricetidae; genus Phodopus; species Phodopus roborovskii. The sequence continues at coordinate 33,590 of NW_026126011.1, read as the reverse complement.
TTGCCCACAGGAACTCTGAGTGGACCCGCCTTCTTAAGTGTCTTTCAACCTTTTTGATTTCCTTTATTGAGAATACTCTCCTCAATTATGTACCCAATTTTTAATAGAGTTATTTGGAGTTTTGTTGACTACTTCTTTGAGTTCTTTCTATATTTCCAAGGTAAGCCTTCTGTCAGATGTAGGGTTGGTGAATATCCTTTGCCAATCTGTGGGCTGCCAGTTGGTCTTGTCAAATGTGTCCTTTGTCTTACAGGAACTTCGTAGTTTGAGGAGGTGCCATTTACTTATTGTCGATCTCAGTCTGTGCTACTGGTGTTATGTTCAGTTAGCATTCCCCTGTACAATTAGATTCAAGGGTACCTCACACTTTGTCATCTAAGAGCTACACTGTGACTGGATTAATGTTGAGGTCTTTGATCCATTTAGACTTGTGTTTTGTACATGACACACCATTATCCATTTGAGCCAGTACCATTTGTTGAAGTTGCTTTCCACCTTTCATTGTATACTTTTAGTTGGTTTATCAAAAATCAGGTGTTTGTAGGTATGTGAGTTAATATCGGTATTTTTTGTTTGATTCCTTTGGTTTACCTGTCTATTTTTGTGCCAATATTATGCTGTTTTCAGGAGTATACCTCTGTAGTAGAGCTTAAAGTCAGGTTGGTGATTCCTCCTGAAGTTCCTTTATTATACAGGGTTATTTTGGCTATCCTGGGTCTTTTGTTTTTCCAAATAAAATTGATTATTATCTTTTCATGGTCAGTGAAGAATTGTGCTGGAATTTTAATGGGGATTGTATTGAATCTATAGATTGCTTTTGGCAAGATTTCCATTTTTACTATGTTTATCCTACCTATGCAAGAACATGGGAGATCTTTCCATTTTCTGGTATCTTCTTTAAATTCTTTCTTTAAAGACACAAAGTTCTTATTATATAGGTCTTTCACTTGTTTGGTAAGCGTTATCCCTAGATACTTACTGTTTTTTTCTGGCTATTGTAAAGGGTGATGTTTTTCTGATTTCTTTCTCAGCCCCTTTATCATCTGAATAAAGTAGGGCTACTGAATTTTCTGAGTTTATCTTGCATCCTGCTAGTTTGCTGACTGTGTTTATCAGCTATAGAAGTTCCCTGGTTGAATTTTTTGGTTGGCTTATGCAAACTATCATGTCATCTGCAAATATAGACAGTTTGCCTCTTCCTTTCTAATATGTGTCCCTTTAATCTCCTTTTGTTGTCTTATTGCTCTACCTAGAACCTCTAGTACAATATTGAAGAAATATGGAGAGGGCAGCCTTGTCTTGTTCCTGATTTTAGAAGACTCACATTAATCTTTTCTCCATTCAGTTTCATGTTGGTTCTTGGTTTATTGTATGTTGCTTTTGTTATGTTTAGATATGTTCCTGTTTTCCTTGATCTCTCCAGGATATTTATCATGAAATGGTGTTGAATTTTCCCGAAGGCTTTTCTTAGCATCGAGGGAGAGGATCATTTAGTTTTTCTTTTTCAGTTTGTTTATATGATGCATCACATTGATAGATTTTCATATGTTAATCCATTCCTGCACTTCAGGCATGAAGCCTTCTTGGTCATGCTGGATGATTTCTCTGATGTGTTTTTGGATTCAGTTTGCCAGTACATAATTGAGGATTTTTGCATCAATGTTCATGATGGATATTGGTCTCTAGTTTTCATTCTTAGTTGTGTTTTTGTGTGTTTTGGGTAGCACGGTCATTGCAGCCTCATAAAAAGAGTTCGGTACTGAACTTTCTGCTTCTACTGTGTGGAACAATTTGAGGAGTATTGGTATTAACTCTTCATTGAATTTTTGGTAGAATTCTGCACTGGAGCCATCTGGCCCTTGGGTTTTTTTTTTTTTTTTTTGCTTGGAAGTATTTTGATGACTGTTTCTATTTTGTTAAGTGTTATAGGTCTCTTTATGTTTTTTCTCTGTTCTTGATTTAATTTTTGTAAGTGATAGTTATCTAGAAATTTCTCCATTTCCTTTGAATTTTCAAATTTTGGGGGGGTACAGGTTTTCAAAATATGACCTGAAATTGTCTGGACTTTTTCTATGTCCAATGGTATCCCCCTACCCCCCTTTTCCAAGATCTTAACAAATTCAGCTCTCTCATAAGTCCCAAACTGCTGTTGTTAGCAGATTTTTTGCCAAGTCAGAAGGAATCCCTTTTTGAGGTGTTGTCTCCCTAAAAGTAGATGTCCTAAGAACAAGGGTTTATTTTTGGAGCAAAGTGCCCTTGCAAATTAGAGAAGGCCTGTCCACATGCCACCTAGACTACCCCCTTGGTAGCTGACTTGGTCCTACTCCTAACAGGGACAATGGAGAAAGACTTCATGGGGGCCCTCTGGCTTGGCGACCTTAGCCATTGGAAAGAGAAAATGTCAGGAAGTTTCCTATCATGAAGGGGCGCTATTATGAGCACGTGGCAAAGACAGACCCATCCCTACAGGGACTCAGGGCATGGCCACGCCGCCTCGCCACCGGCCACGCCCTCCACCCTGCTGGCATCCTGCTTCAGATGAGTCCAGAGTTAAGGTTTCCTCAGAGGCAGCACATCCAATTCCTGGCCGCGTCAGTTGGAGTCAGGGTTCTGAAGCTGTTAAGTGGACCACATGTGCAGTATGGGAGACCAGCGACTGGCAGCGAGCAGGCCTACCCGCCTCAGCTTTTCCTGGTCTCTGCCAACTCTTCCTGCATTGGCTTCCACAGAGGTGCTTGATTGTTTCGCCCCCTTCTTCCTTGTCATTGATGCTTTTCTCATCAGTGCCCAGAACCCAAACCGGGGTAGCCCGGGTGTTGCGGTGTCAGAGACAGAGGCAGCTAGGCTGGCTTCCAGGGCTGCTGCGGTTCTGCTGCGAAGACTGTGCGGACTGGCAGGATGCCTCTGTGTGGGCAGGCAGCCTGAGCCTTGTCGCCACCCAGGAATTCACCATGCACATCTTCTCCTTTCTGCTGCTGCCTAATGGGCTGTGGGCCTCAGCCCTGCTGAGAGTGCCTTTTCTACCCCGCTGTGGACTCAGCTCAGCATCAGCCTCTGTGTTTTGCCCATGGTGGCTGGAGTTCCTCATGAGCAAGTAGGGTTGTTTCCTGCAGGAGCTGCACGTGGAGGTCACCTTGGAGAATGACCTGAGCAGAGGTAGCATCTTGGGCGATGGCAGTGGTGGAGGAGGCGCTGACAATGCCACTGGAGGTGAGGAAGGTGAGGTGATGTATCTCTTTTCTCGCTGGCTGGAAGTGCTGTGCATCTACTTGGAGCTGATCTTATGCTTGCTGCTCATCATCCAGAACAACAGATAGGCTTGCCTGGAGACCACGAGGGTGTCTCACTTCCCCTGCCTGGGGAAAATTCCATGGGATAAACCAGTAGGTCTCAAAGTGGTTTCTGTAGATGCAACTCTAGGTTCTGACATGGCTATTTCCCGAGACAAGTGATGATTGGGGGGCTTGACCTGACATTTATCAGACACCATTCCAGGCTCCTCCCAGGCAGGGTTCATTCATCCATTCTTGGCAGTGAGGTAGAGCAATGTCATAGCTAGGGACCAGCTGATTTATTCTGAAATCAACTAGACCTGCAAAGGTGCTGTAGGTGAAGAGCAACTGTGAGTCCAGTAAGAACCATTTCTCACAATTCTTTTGGGTGGACATAAAACATGTATACAAAGTAGTAGTATACCACATTTTGTCTCCAATTCTCTTTTTCGCTGTCACTCTTACCACGTAATCTTCTGTGCTAACATACTCGTGAGGCCACATGTGTCTGCCCTTCTGGGTCTGCTAATCACTTCTCTGTGCACAACTGTCAGTCATCTGTGATTGTCAGGTTTTCCTTACAGAATAGTGTGTGTGTGGAAGCTCTGATTTAGTCCCCAACAACACTTAAATTGGCAATGGTAGCACACCTGTTCTTTAATACTTGGAAGAGGCAGAAGGATCCAAGTTTAAGGTCACCTTGTCTGTTTATTTAGTCAGACCCTCCAAGGGGAAGACAGCTGTGGAGTTTCTAGATGGTGTGTGTTGATGCCTGGAAAGAGTCAAGCCCATCATTCCTAGGGTTGTTTTTGAAAGAGCAGCTCTCTTCATGGGCTCAAACTGCATTATTTTAACTCAATATAAAAGACAGGAAGGGTTTAAATCCCAACCCTGAAGCCCTGTCAGTTGTTTTGACCACTCCTCCTCCCCCACAGGACAAGCTGCAGACCTGTGTTTTTCCTTTGCAGGGAAATGTTTCTACAGACCCAGTGAAAATAGATAAATCATGAACTTGAAGTAAGGGTAAAGCACCCAACCCAGATCATTGATACTCTCTTTTAGTTCCATATTTTTTTTTAGTCTTTGGTAGGGATGGTGTCCTTCACCTAGATCCTAATTGAATACATAGAGATTTATTGTTCCTTTGAACACCTAGACTTAACTCAGCTTTTATCTAGTCAGCTTTTCTAAATTAAATTATCCCATTTCTCTTTAATTACGCTTAACCTCTGGGCCTTTTTTTATTCTATTGCCTTTCTTTCCTTCTTACTCCTTGGCTGTCCACTGGTATCCTCCTCCTATTCCCTTGTCGTACCTTGGTCTTTTTTTGGTTTCTTCTCCTATTTGTTCTCTCCGCATGCCAGCTCTGCCTATCCTTTCTCCTGCCTAGCTATTGTCCTGTTCAGCTCTTTATTAAACCAATCAGGTGTTTTAGACAGGCAAAGTAACACAGTTTTACAGAGTTAAACAAATGCAACATAAAAGAGTGAAACACATATAAAATATTCCACACTGTTCTTTTCTAGACACTCTATCCTTATCCTCTAACTCTCCTGGCGTTAAGGTCTGTGGAATCTCCTCATAACTCCTGTTTGAAAAATAATTTTTCACCACACTTAGTCCCTCAGTAAGCACAATTATAAGTTGCCAGAAAACATTGTTGGAAGCTTTCTGCTTCAGATTTTATGGTAGCCACTTTCATATGAATAGAGTTGGCCACAGCCACCTATGCATGTGTTTGTATCAGCCCTGTGGTGGATGCATTCTTATTTGCTTATCTTCTTTGTCTTGAAGTTTGTGGCAGCAGTGTCTGAAGATATGACAGCAAGTTTTGATCCTAGTGAGCCATCATTATATTCGATGAATGTGTGGTTGCCCTTGGACTTCTTACCATTTTCTCATTTCTTGGGAGAGTCTACTGATCAGTAAGTAAACACTCATAGTAAGTGAATGGTCATTCTAGGATTTTTGTTTTTGTTTTTTAAATGTATTTCCTTTTATTGTATGCTGTTTTGCTTGTATGTATGTGTGTGTTTCACGTGTTCCTGGTACACAGATGTGACTGCTGGGCCATTGTGGAATGCCCTGGTAGGGGGGGTTACTGATAATGTGAGCTATAATGTGGATGATGGAATTTGAATCATGGTCCTCTGCAAGAATAGCAGGTGCTCTTAACCACAGAGACACTTCTTTCAAACCATCACTCAGTGTTTATACTGAACAACTCATTGGAGAGACTTGTTGTTTCAGGGAAAGGAGTTAGGTTATAGTGTTCTGGGTTACTCATGGTAATATGTAGTTACTAGAAACTGAAGATGGATAGAAATATTGTGTGTAAGGAATTTTTAAAGGATTTCCTTATAGAGATACTATATTTTAGCACTAAAACCCCACCCATTTTATTTTCCCTTTTTCTTCTTTCTTTTATTTGTGGTGGTTTTCTTTGTTTTTAACAGTATTAAAAAGCCAGCAGGCATATCTACCTCTCAACTCAAAGAATATAACACTGTAACACTACTTCCACTCTTCTCCTACATACAAAATTGCTTAATTGCTTATTCCTATGCTGTTTTTTTTTTGTTTGTTTGTTTTGTTTTGATTTGATTTTTGGGGGGAATCATAACATGTCCTTTTCTTTCTGAGACTTCATTTTTTTTGTTTTTGTTTTAGATGTTTTCCTTGTACTTCTTACTGACATTTGTTCATGGTTTTCTAGTTCCTTCCAGAATACTTTCTACTGGTGTTGCCCTACCTTATCTTTAATTTATACACATCCTACTGTAACTTGTCTTTTTCATTTTTTTCTTCCAATTTTCTGTCTCTGTTTTCTAGGTGGCATGAGTGTTCTTGTTTGCTTCCGTTGATTGCTTTACCCTATCCCCACTGCTCTCAAGGGTGGATTTACCCCTCCTTCATTGAGAGCTGAAGCTTAAAGAAGAAAAGGGCTCATGGGAGCCAGTTGAGTGAGTTGAGATCTAGAGCCCCGTGATATTTTGTTATGAACATTTTGTTCACTAGTCTGGTTCCAGAGTTAAATCTGCCCTAGATTACACACAGAGGCCATATTAGATATAAAGCTCTTGACCTGTTATTAGTGTTTCTTATTAGATAGTTCTGTCTTAAATATTAACCCATTTCTATTAATCTAAGTGTTTCAACGTGGACTTATCTTACTGGAAAGAGGGTCCTGACCTTTTCTCTCAAGTCTTTATATCTTGAATACCTAACTACATCTCCCCGAATCCTCCTTTCCGATCTGCACCTATCTTGCTTTCCTATTTCCTATTGGTTAGTGAATTGGTTATTCACTAACCAATAAGAGATACATATTTACAGAATGACATCTCCCATCAATATTTCATAGACTTTCATTTTGTTTATTAACCTTAGAAGAATTAATAATGGGGGCTCCTTAAAATACTTTGATTTAGGGCCAAATATATGTTGTCTCTAGAATGAGACTTTTCAGAGACTTAAATATGGTAACACACAGTGTAAATCTTGAATAGGAGATCTTACTATGTAGCATTATACATAGTAATGTATATGTTTTTGGGTAATTCATTTACAGTACAGCCATAAGAAATTTGGTATATTAAAGCTGGAAGTAAAAGTCAAATAGATTTACTTGATGGTATATTTCTGTTAATGTAATTTTGTTAAAAATTTCTTTCCGATTCAAAGCCGACTTTATTGGAACAGGTAGTATTTTTTTTGATTTTATATCTTGTGGTTGTATATACTTTAAAAACTTATAACACTTGTGTCATAATAATAATAATCTTTCTTTTGTATCTCAGTAAGAGAGAAAAGACTGGCTCTTGAACTTTCAAGGCAAATCAAAGAGAAATGGGATCTAATTGATAAAGTAAGCCTTGCTCAAGAGCAGGTAAAATGTGTTTGAAAAGACCATCCACCACTGTGTGGAACTTATGGGTTATTTTGTGCTGTAAGAGCTTTGTTTCAGAGAAGTGTTCTATTGCTCCTCACCTTCATCACTTACCCATTTTCTTTGCAGCCCCCCTGGTGATATTTAGTGCTTTTCTTCTCTGAGTAACAAGTTGGAGCACCTTGATTTGATTGTTGTTCATTTATATATTCTGAAATGGCCTTTTAAGTCTGTCTCACCCCAAAAGATGACTTTATTTTTATTGTGTGTGTATATTTATGTCTCTGTGTGTGCATGTACCAAGAAGGTGTGGTGATCATAAGATGTGGAGGAGTCCTTTTTGTCCTTTTACAAAGTGGGTCTCTGGCATTGAATTCAGGTTATCAGTCTTGTCAGAAAAGCTCTTTAATTACTGAGACAACTCACTGGCTCATTTCCATCTTAATCTTTTTTTCTTTATGCCATTATACGAGGGATTTTGCTTTTTAATATTTTATATCTTATATGTAAAATTTTGTTAGAAATATGGATTGCAAATATCTTCTACTCTATGGCTTACATTTCTGTTTTGTTTTGTATCTCAGAAGATAAAGGTTTCGAATTTTAATTTTAATGTATTGTGAAGTATCATGAAATATTTTTGCTTATCAAGATGTAAAGGTACTTTTACTTGTTTTCATGTAGAGACTATTTACTGTTTTCATTTGGGCAGTGTATTAGATTGCTACTGCTGCTGTGCCAAAATAGTACATTAGCAGCAGTAGTGAATTTCTTTACAGTTCTGGGAATGAGTCCATGGAGAATTAGGCAGGCTTAGCTTCTTCTGTGGCCTGTCCCTTGACTTGTTGTTAGTGCTGACTGCTTGTTGTGTCTCACTCAGTCCCAATGCTTTTATTGTAGGGTATCAGTAATATTAGGTAAGGGGCATCTTAACTACCACATTTATGCTTGTTATTTCGAAGGGCTTTGTCTCCAAATAGCACAAATTCTGAGATTTAAGAAACAGGATTTCTCTGTTTAGCCCTGGGTGTCCTGGAGCTCACACTGTACACGAGGCTGGTCTCAACCTCATGTATTTTATCTTCTTTACTTATTTTATTTGTCACAGGATGTAAATATATCCAGTCACCACACATTACCCTCTTGAAAGACTGGAGAAGCCATTAAACTTTTCTGTGAATAATAGATGACTCACTTCTTTTGATATGATTTAGTCACTCTTGCTGCTAGAGTTTTCATTTCCAGCAGACTTGGGACAACATTGTTTGTTACAAGGGTAAAGTTGTGCAAAATGTTGCTCAGACTTGTGGTTGCGGCTTTTTTGGTGGAACTGGCTTTGATCAGCATGGTGTTTAGATTGCAAAGGTAAGCTCAAAAAATCCAAGGGAAGTTTACATATGTGGAAATAGGTTCTGTTTGTCTTTTTGGTATCTATTTAGATACAATTTGAGATAAAATTTGTATTTTCACTCACATGTTGCCTTTTTAACTTGACAAGTTGTTAATAGAAGCACAGAGTTTGGAGGTTAAAATAAGTATGATTGAAAAGCTAAGGAGAAGATTGTTATTGAAAATAAGTTTTCTCAAAATTAATTATTTTAGAGAAATATGAAATGGTATATCTGGATCTAAAACCATACAGAAAAAGTCAGAGCAAACAAAAACAGTTACAGTTCATGTTATTAACTTTTTTTTAGGGATGCAAAATAAACTTATCAGAATCTATAGATTTATAGAAAGAAATGCTTCATTCTGTACACCTAAGAATGCACTGAAAAGACCATTCCTTTTTTTGACATAGTTTGCTCCATGAAAGAGACATAGAACTCTCACAAATTTGAGCATAGTAGGACACAAGTAAGTTGTGACCATATTTTTTTTTTTTTGTTACTATGGTAGTACGCATTAAATAAAACTAGACCTGAGGTTTACATTGTAAATAGTGGCATGGTGTTAAATGTTTAAACCCTTTCTATGGACCATTCCCTTTCTACACACTCCACCGTGGTTAGTTTTCAGGCAGTAACATGATCTCACTGAATGGAGAGTTTAGGAGAGATGGATAATTAACAATTCTCCTGTTTCAGAGGACAAAATGATTCGTGTTAGCAGATAGATTATGATGTGATGAAGTGCCTCGATACTGTTTCAGATGGAAGGTTTGTAAACATTAAGTCGTGAGCCTGTTTAGTAAGTAGAATCAGCCTGTTCTTACCGATGATAAAATAGAAAACAAATCATGCCCCTTTGATTTATGTTTCAGTACAATGTGGAAGTTCTGTCATCCTCTGTATTCAGTAGGAAGTCTGTGTCTTATGATTTAGTATGCCCTTGTAGAATCCAGAAGGAGTTTAGACTCCATATACATTCTTTAATTTTTCTCTATTTGGACATAAAAGTTTTATTGGAATGCAAATGTATTAATTCCTTCAGGGGTAGTCTTTCTCATGGTTGCTGATGGGAGACTGAAATATACTTTTTATAGAAGTTGCTGGCAACCACCAGACCTGCTGTGATTTTAATATTAGAGAAATTAACAAATGTATAAAGTGTTTATGAATTTGTTTAATTATACTCAACTGACTTTGACCCAAACTAAAAACTCCTATGTCTGGCTTGTAAAAGTTAGCTTTCTATTTTAGGCAACCTATAAAATAGAGAAAGAGATAAATCCAAACTCGAGGATGAAATATTCCTTATAGAGAAGAAACTAGAAGAAGGGAGAGCTCAGCATTATAAATGAGATGAATTCGTGAGTCTTGTGTATTCCCCGAGAATTATGGATCTTACATATTAATATGAAATTGATTAAAATATTACATGTAAGCCAGCCATTGTGGAGCAAACCTGTTTTGACAACACTTGGGTGGAGGATACAAGAGTTCCTAGCTGTTCTTGTCTGCACAGGGAGGGGACACACTATCTTCAAATTATAAATAAATGAAATTAATAAATAAAACTAAAAAAGAACCAGACAAACAATAAATGTAATCAGAGAAAAATTACACCAAACAAGAAATTACTGTATGTAAAAATAGAATGTAGGCCAGGCGTTGCTTGCAAACACTTTCAATCCCAGCACTCAGGAGGCAGAGGCAGACAGATCTCTGTGAGTTTGAGGCCAGCCTTGTCTATGGAGCTAATTCTAGAACAGGTCCTAAAACACTACATAAACACCCTGTTTTGAACCCTCACCCACAAAAAATAAAAATGTAAAGTAGAAGGCCATGAGAACAAAAATTTCTACATCTGATATTATTACCTATGTTTGCTTGTATGTTGCTTTGCTTATTGTTTTCGAGACAAACAGCCCTTGAAAATCACTGTGTAGACCATGCTGGCCTGGAACTCAAAGAGGTCCACCCTCCTCTGCCTGGTGTTTGCTGGGATTTAAGGCATGTTCCCCCACTTCTCCTAAAATGTTTACGTTTTAGATGTTATGAATATAAGTTGTGTTTGCATATTCCTGTTTTCTTATTATTTCCATTTGTTGAGTCAGTCTTAGAATATAGCCCTGACTCGATAACTGTATAACTGTATAATTGAGACTCAAACTCCTGACCTTCCTGCCTGTGATTCCTAAGTGCTGGGATTACAAGTGTGTTCCCCAACGCTTTTACATGGAAAATTTCCATATTTACTGTACAAGTAGCCATATATACCATGACTTCAATTATCATAGTGAAGGATATATACTTATATATACACATATATAATGCACACACATATATATTATATACATATATTTACTTAGAATATTTATAAATGTTTTACTCTAAATTCTTGTATAAGAAAACTCTTGATGTGTGTAAGATTATTTAAAATATGAAATAGTAGGTTCATGTTGAACCTGAAAAGTGCTATGATACATTAAATTTGTGTAGAAATACTATTATTACATAATTTGTAAAATCCTTGTAAACATAAGGAAAGAAATCTGACAAGGCCTCTTTGCTGGCCTCTCACTTTTATTAATAATAAATTAACAATGTACTAACTAATGCATGTTTTCTTGGAGCAAAAGGGCCTCATTAAATACTTACTGACTGATACTGTCATTTCAGATGAGTGATATTTCAAAAGCAAAACAATCTCTAGAAAATGAATCAAAAGTCTATCAAATCACAACTAGCTGAAGTAAGTTAAGTTGAATTTCTTAAATCGGTCTGTTACTTTTGAAGAACATTTAGGTTTTTATATTATTATTAAGTATATTAGTGAGAGTTTTCTAGAGGAATCGAACTTAGGGGAGGGCAGCCAGATATATATATATATATATATATTCTATCTTTCTAAAGGGAATTTATTAGAGTGATTGTCAGGCTGCATTCTGGTTGTTCCGGCAATGAAAGTCTAACAACAGAGATTCTAAGAATCCAGTATTTGCTCAGTGTATGAGACTAGATGTCTCATCTGATACTCAGTATACACAGCAATCCCAAAGAAGTAGGCTATAATGCCAGTGGGAGTGAGGACAAGCAAGCTTCCTACTTCCATGTCCTTTAGATAATCTGCTGCCATAAGTTGTAGCCCCAAATATAGGCAGATCTCCCCACCTCAAAAGGTCCAGATTAAAAGTGAGTCTTCCCTTTTGAAAAGATTTAATTTAGAAAATTTTCAAATAGCTTCTTTGGGATTTAGTTACTTCAAAATGTCATTGAAAACCAAGAATAGCCATCATATTAGGTGAAAAAAATATTACATTAAGATTTGAAATATAGCAGATATTAAATATACATTTAATTATAACTGAGTAACTTTGAATGAAATTCATTTTCACCTGAATATATTTAAACTAGGACTGTATCTGAGCTCTCTTTAAGTTGTGTTAACATGTAATGATAGTAAATATAGTTGCTTCCTGAAGTATGAAGTTTAGCGCAGGAGACAGAGTAAGTAGTGTGGGATCTTTCTGGAATATCTACTCCTGAACTAGTGAGCATGAAAGAGAGTTGTCACCAGTGTACTGTCTGCATGACACTTCCAGAAAGCCTCAATTCTGGTTCCGGTTTCTTTTCTAAAATCACAAAGTGGGCAGGGAAGCAAGCTAGAGTTTTCTGAAGTGTACATGGCAGTAGCAGGTTGCTAAGGGCAACAAGCCATTGTTTCAGCTATTTCTCCAGGTTATTCCTTTCCTGGTAGCAAATGAAGCCATGCATAGAAAATAGGCAGTACAGGCAGTGTTTTAAGTAAGTCACTAAATAAACCAATATGTCGGTATTTAGTAATTGTTCTTTTCTATTTCAGTAGTTAACAAAAATGTCTGCATACTACATGGAAGGTTCAATAGTTTGCTCAAGTCATGTTGCAAATGAGTGTTGTATAAAATTAGTGTTGATACTTCCTCTGCTGTTAATAGTGGAATGTTTTGGCCTTAGATTAAATTTCATGTTCTTTATTGGAGACACAAACAGGAGGTTTTCTGTTAACTTGTTATAAACTGTGTATTTCTCTGACTTAAGCCAATATTTGAAATCAATGAAAAAACAACTTAAGGGAGTAATAAGAGATACCTTGAATGAAAATTCTCAAATTATGGAAAACCTGCAGCAGTTTTGTAATATACAGATGCTCTCTGTTTGATCTGAATATAGCCTCTCAAGATCTGGGCAACACATGACTTTCGTTGTTGTCTTGTAATGTTCTGTGAAATAGTACAAATCACTAGGTGGGTTTGGGTGGTGTACATAATCCTTGCATTTTGGCAGGCTGAGGAAGTAAAAAGGCAAATTTAAGGCCAGTGTGGGCTATATAAGCAGAACTTGTCTCCAAAAAGCACATAGGTTGAGTCTATGGCTTACAGGTAAGAACACAGGCTGCTCTCCTAGAGAACTTGGGTTTGATTCACACAGCACCTGAGTGATGGCTCACAACCATTCTTAACTTCAATTTCAAGGGATCTGAAGCCCAATTCTATCTTTCCAGAGATAGCGTTTCGTAGTAGCAATGGAGCCAGTCCTAGAACTCACTCTATTGACCAGGTTGTCCTGGAGCTGACAGAGGTCCAACTCTCACTGCCACTGGAGTTCTGGGTTAAAGACCTGTGGCCCCACCTCCTGTTTTATGTTTATTTTACAAAGTGCCGTTTTGATATGCCCTAACTGTACTTGTGTTTGAGTACGCAACAGGCAGAGTGTTACTACCATGCTTAAAGATTTCTGTTGAGCTCTATGGAGTACTTAACATGGGGAATAATCAGCTCCTACACTGGTGTGGAAAACTTAGCTTATTCCCAGGTTTACTGGAATGTCATGGACTACTTTCCTCACTGCCTGACACTCCCACAAATAGAACTGTGAATGATGCAGCTTTACTGACTGCTGATTGTCATTTTGTTTCAGACGGCAACTTTGCCCACCTCTGGTCATTCTGAATGCAAAGCAGCTGACTCTGGCATGACTCCTCCACTGGTTCCAAAGGTTAGAGGCCCTAGAGTCCCTAAAGTACCTGCCTTTCCAGGGAATTCAAGAGGCCAGATCACACCACCTCCTCCAGGAAACATCTGTGGAGGTCCTGGATAGTATGTCCCACCATGGGATTTTGGAGGCCCATAGTTTCCTCCAATGCCAGGAAGGCATTGTTTAAAAAGTCCATGTGTGTGTCAATATTTATCTGTGCTTTCCTTCAAGTTTGTTTCCTGTTACTGAGATAAACACAGGCTAGTACCATAATGAGAGGGAAAGAGTTGTGGGGGCTAACAGGTTACAGTCCAGCAACAAATGAAGTCAAGGCTTCACCTGGATACACCTTAGTGTATTTTGAAATTGTAATTTGCTGTGATAGGCCAGAACATCAGTAAATTAACAAGCAGATTTTTTTTTTTTTTAGCTGTTGTTGTTGTGGTGGTCTTGTTTTATTCTCCCCAAGGCAGGGATTCACTATAGCTTTGGATCCTAGTATGAGAATTGGGGCTGGAGCTAGTGGGTTGAGACGTGTATGGTACAGGGTTCAACTTCCACTGTCTTCTACCCATATCTTGGAACAGGGGGTAATGTGTACCATCCAATGGATTTTCCATATGACCTTCCCCCCCAGAACCCAGGTTTTCCTGACTCCCATACGCTAAAGTAGAAAAGAGCTCTCTCTATATGTGATTCCCCCTTTCCAACAACCTACACCTGAACCTCTAGCCTGCACTGGGACCTCCTGAAACACAAGGAGATTTGTTACTTTCCTCGGCAGTCATTTCTTCTCGTTTTCATTTTTAGCAGCTGTGGTTCCTTATGTGATTCTGTTATTGTTGAAATAGAAGCTTAATGTGATTATATTTTCAGGATAGTAGGTTGTAAAGACAAATGATTTATATATGGATCTTATGAGTAAATTATTTCTATATATGTTATTATGGATAGTAGCTTTTACTTTTAATATCAGCACATCCATAATCTTTGTAGTTTTATTCATGTAATCCTATAATTGTGGATATCTTAAACTACTGTGTCTTTAGACTAGAAATGTGTAAAAAACGTCTTGTGGTAGACAAGTGTAAAGTTTACTGTATGTGTAATCAAATACATTTTAATTGAATTAAAGACTTGTTTGCCATTGATTACAATTAAACCTTCCAATGTCCTATAAACTTGGTTCCATAAATTAGTCATTTTACTTTTTATAAAATAGGTCCTGGAGTTAGTGGTTATCAAGTGTGCAGTACAGGACTATCTCCTCCCACTTTACTTCACTGTCTCTTTGAACAGGGAGAAATGTTTATGCACCAAGGGGCTTTCCATCTCATTTTCCTCCAAGAGCTGGGTTCTTTCCCTCACTCTTTAATCCTCAAGAAAATCTATGGGGATATTTTCGAACAAGAGAGTTCATTGGCCCACCATATCCTCCAATGCCAAGTAGGCTATTTTAGAGGTACTTGTATGTGTCAATGTTTGCCTGTGCTTTCCATCAAGTTTGGTTCCTGTTACTGTGCTAAACTCTGGCCACAACTAACTTGAGGGGATGTTTGTATGGCTCAAGTTACAGTTCAGCAACAAAGGAAGTCAAGGATTCACCTTGTTTCTTCTTAAGGAATTTTGAATTTTTACTGCATTTAATAGGTCAGAAAATCAGTGAATTTACCAGAGCATTTTGTTTTTGGTTTTGCTTTTCCCACGTTAGGCTTTCTCTATGGATTTTGAGCCTGTCCTTGAACTCAATCTGTAGACGAGGTCAGTATGCTTACCTGTCAAGTTAGGACAAGCACAGGTGAATCTGATGGTGAAGTTCTCATTGATCCTACGTAGTTAAGAAGTGTACTTTTCAAAGTCAAGATTTCTTTTGGAGTGGAAATACTGTAGTGTGAGTGTTTGGATATCAGAATAGGGTCTTGACCTAGAGGATGAAAAAGTGTACAGTATTTGGTTTCAGCATGCACTATCCTTTACCATGTCTTCAAACAGGGAGAAATGAATATGAACCTTAACTTCCTCCAAGAGCTGAATTCTTCCTCCCACCCCCATATCCTCCAGAAAACCTCTACAGAGATCCAAGACATTGTTTTCCACCATGCAATTTAGCTAACCCACCATTTCAACCATTTCCAGGTAGGATATTTTAAAGTTCATGTATGTGTCAACATTTATCTGTGCTTTTCTTCAAGTTACTGTTACTGTGAGAATCACTGGCCAGAACCAATGTGAGGAGGAAAGGGTTTATATGGCTCACAAATTACAATATAGCAACAAATGAAGTCAAACATTCATCTTGACCCAACTTAGGGAAATTTGAATTATAAATGTAGTGTGATAGGTCTGAAAATCAGTATATTTTCTACCAGGTTTTTTATTTTTAATTTTTCCCCGATTCTGAGTTTTTCCATATCTTTGGAGCTTGTCCTAGAACTCACTCTGTAGACTAGGCTTGTCTGGAATGCATAGAGATCTGCATGGCTCTGTTCCAAGTGCTGGGATTAATGGCTTCTGCCACCAATGCCCAGCTTTAATCAGTTTTTAGGTTAAAATTTTGTGTATTTCATTTTGTAGAATTATATAGAGGTCATAATTTAAGGTGGCTACTTATATTTTTGTCTTAAAATTACTGACAAGTGTTTAAGTATGTCTCCTATATAGTAGTTCCCACATGAACATATTTAAAATCTAAGATCATATATAGTTATTTGTTGAATTCCTTGAAATTGCTTCCTATGCTTATATTTTAAAATAAAAGTAATTTATTGATTTTACAGCATACTTTCCCTTTGCAATCATAAGTTTTACACAGTATATCATGTTTGCAATACTGGACAAGAAGCAGCTCGTTTGTCCTAGGTGGAATTACAGGAAATGTTTCTTGTAGGATATCAGGTCGGGATCATTGATCTGAGCATTAACTTTGAGTATTTTACTGCATGGAAGAGCTGTTTTACATTCACTCTCCAGTGTATTGTTATCTGGGTAGCTGCCAAGATAGGACAAACACACCTGAAAGTATTGGATTTATTCACATAACTTTGCCGCATTAAGTTTTTTTTTCTGGGAATAAAAATGTATTTGAACCAATGCAGGCATAAAATCCTAGTAGTGATGTAATTATTAAATGTAAATTCTATGATGACTTTTGAAAAGAATTTATTATTATTAGGGAAATTATACAGGTCCAGTGAAGAAAATAAGCATATGAAAGCAAACCAACCCAAAAAAACAAAACAAAACAACAAGCTAGCACCTCATTTTTATAAGTAGAATCATTTCTTTTATTCACTATATTTAGGTGCCATTAAGTATCACTACATGTCTTGGTGACTATATAACCTGGAGAAACTGCAGAACCCAGAAAAAAAAATGGACAAGAGTGTGGAAAGCAAGGGAGGGAAATAGCAAGGCAGAGCCACATAGAATTAAACCCTGGTCAGAGTAAAGCATAATACCTCACAGGTCCTATGGGGCAAAATTGAAAGTTCGGTCAGGTGAATGGAGGGCAGTAAAGGAGAATAGTAACCATCCAACCATCAACCCCACTTTACAGCAGGTGTTATGGAATTGGTAGAGGAGGAGCTGGCAAGATAGCTCAGAATAAAGTATTTCCTGTACCATCAGGAGGACCAGAGTTTGGACAATAATAAACAACACAAAAGGAAGGAAATAGACCCTATGCAATCACCCATCCCACAACATCCAACAGAAGCAGAGTACCTGGCAGAGGCACTTGCCACAGTGGATAAATGACAAAGGGTCTACATAATTAAAAAGATAATAATGAAGACATTACCCTCATTGTAATGGACCTGTAGTGACTGTTAGTAATTCTAAGCACATGTGGCAGGAGCTTTAATTAGCAACAATCCAATTGAATCCAAGATTTCTATATATGGCACACATATAAGGGAGCAGAAATAATCACAACTTACAAGTTCCTTCTCAAGTGGTTGATGGAGGTCACTATGAGTTAGAAATTCACCTTGCTGAAGCTATGACACTCTGGGAATTCATGGGAATTAAATGGCATTTCCTCAAAGCTCTCTAGCTGACTTGGGTATACTGAATATTCGGTAGCCCTGTAAAAATAACCTAGAAAACCTGAGTTAGTGTAGTGATATGAGTTTGAGGACACTCCTGATTTATCTTCAAAAGTCAAAAATCCCAAGCCAGGAAATGAAGGACAGTGGTGTGTCAGTCATAATGTCAAGTTTCTGGACTTTGACAGCTAATACACAGGCAGTTGAGGAGGCTGGTTTGGGCAGGTAAGGCTACCCACTTCTCATTTAGAAATGCTGATTTTCAGTAGTCTCTAGGCTACTGCAGTAATGATAGCAGGGACAAATGTATTATCCTTCACTGAGCGTCAGAGATTGGGGGAGAGTTTGCTAACATATTACACTCCTTAGAAGCATTCTATCAGTTGTAGTTAGCCATAGTACACAAAGCCTGAACTAATACCTTCCATGTTCCTTCTCCCCTGCAGTCCTTCTACATTTCTGGGTTCCTGTAAGGTCAGAGGAGAACTTTCTTTCCATATAAACACAGCTTAGTGAACCAACAAACCATGAGTGTGTGCACTATTGTGCATGTGAGTGTTTGACTGTAGAGAGTACAGTACAATGTCAGGTATCATCTTTAAGAATGTCTTCCATGCCTTTTGATTCAGTGTCTCTTTGGCTTGAAGCTCATCAATTGGGCTAGGCTAACTGACCAGTGAACCCCAAACCTTTATTACAAGAGTACACAAGTATGCCTGGTATATTTAGCATGGTTCCAGAGATCAAATCACATCCTCCTGCTTAATAGCCAAGTAATTCTTAGGCAGAACAGTTCTCCCCAGCAAGGAAGACACTGATTTCTAAATATATTAATTAATTTAGTGTGTGTATATTTGTATACATTATAGTGTATATGTGGTAGTGGGAGGGTAACTTCTGCAAATTTCTCATCTCATACTACAATGAAAATATCAGGGATCAAACTAAGGTTTTTAGGACTAAGCAGCAAAGACTTTAAATGCTAGAGCTATTTGATTGTCCCAGGAAACCATTTTTCTTCCTTCTCCTCTGCCTTCTTCCTTTTCTGCTTTGTAAGTTAATTACATTTAGGCATCACTAGCTTTTAAACGTTTAAATCTCCCTGGGCCTTAATTTTCTCACCTGTAAAATAAAATTACTCCATTATTACAACAAAGTAACTGTATTTATATTCTGTAAGCTTTCTCTCACTAGTAAGGAAATATTTACTTGTGAAAAATAGGTTCCTTACCAATTTGAACCTATTTCTCTAAATGAAAAATCACACTGACACTGCAAGTGTGGATAAAAATATGTGGTCAGTTTTACAATGGAGTATTACACAGCTATTAGAGAAAAAAGTGACACCAGGAAATTTTCTTGCAATGGGATGAAACAAACAAACAAAAAAAAATCCTAAATAAGGCAACCCAGACCCAGAAGACTAACATGTTATGTACCCACTCATACTGGATATTAGTTTTTAAATAAAGGATAACCATGTACAATTCACAGACCAAGTGCATTTAGATAAAGGGCAGGGATGGCACAAGGATGTCCCTGGGAAGATGAACTAGAATAGGTTTTGTGGGTGGATTGGGAGCAGGTTGAGAAAGAGACAGAGGGAAACAGTACAAGGAGCAGAACTGGAATAGGTGAGTGTTTGGGGATTAGGAGACAATGTGGAAACTTTCATGAGCATGAGCCTTGTGCACACTCCTTGGAATGGATTATATGGAGCCTGTACTGGCTATGTTCTGTAGTCAGACTAGGCTCCCAGTAAGAGGTCTGAGACACCAACCTAGTCAAAACAAAACAAAACACTAACAACAACAAGAACAACAACAAAAAAGAAAAACCCTGAATACCCACAACCTGTCTTGCCTGTAACATGCACTGGGGTAGTGGTGGGTGGTCCAGAGCTTGTAGGAGTACTGATGATTGTTCAAACTTCAGACCCGAGCCACTAGAGGGAGCACATCCCCAATCCTGCCTGAATGGCCAGATCCAGATGCTGGAAGGTCAAGAAGGAAATATGGACTAAAGGAGGTGGTGGGAGGGAGGGAGGTAGGGTGGGAGGAATAAGTCAGTGAAATTACTCCTAGTGATATTCTGCTACACACATAGATTGAGGCCTAGTCTAATCATCATCAGACAGGCTTCCTCCAGCACCTGATGGGAGCAGCTAAATATGAGGCAGAGCTCAGGACCCCGGTCCCCTCAAGGAGAAGAGTTGGAGAAAGGATTGTAGGAGCCAGAGGGATGAAGGACACCAAAAGAACACAGCATACAGAATGAACTATTAGGAATCACGGGGGCTCAGAACAGAGACTAAAGTAACCACAGAGCCTACAAGGGTCTGTCCTAGGCCCTAGCAATATATGCTGTATTTGTTTACCCTGGGGTTTTTGTTGAACTACTAAAATTTGGAGTAAGGTGTCTCTTACTCTTTTACCTGCTCGTGAAACTGATTTGTTGCTACAGGGTTACCTTGTTATTTCTTGATGTGAGTGTTTATGGGTAGTATAATTGCACCTTGTTATGCTGTGTTCAGTTGATATTACTGGGAGATCTGCTCTTTTCTGAGGGAAACAGAGGCAGTAGATCTATGGGAGAGATAAGCAAAAGGGGACTGGGGGAAGGGGAGAGGTAGAGTCTGTGTTTGTGATATAATGTATGAGAGAAGAATAAAGAAAAAGAAAAATGTTTTGACACATAGAAAAGTCATTTAAGTTCTGGGTGGTTGTTCTGGCAGTGTTCTGGTTCTGTGTAAAACCACCTGAGCAGGAACTGTATCATGCAGTCATAGGGTGGGGGCACCTGAAGAGGCTTGTGAGAACCAGCTAGGGAGTCCTCTGAGATGAATTCCAGAAAATTTACCTTCTTTGACTCAATCTCCTGACTCACAAAACAGGGGGAACTATGTGATAGACATGACACACAATTGAGAGAAGCATTAAATGAGGAAGGAGAACAAAAGTGGCCAACAGAATGTGTGCCACAAGATATGGAACAAAGATGAGCATTTAAATATCAATCAACACAGTCTGAAGAGCAGCTGGCCTTCAGTCTAGCCATGGCTAAGTAGGTGGTCTTTTTGGCGAAGTGGCTAGAATTTTGGGTATATCAGTTAGATGACGACACACTTATAGTACACCCTCTCCAGTGTGTGAACATTCTGGTGCTTCATGGTAGCATGAGTAGGTGTGCTCCTTCTACCTACAGTGAGAGCAACAGAAGTGGCAAGACACATATTTATTTCTCCTTGCTATTAAAAAGGAACATTAGGAGGTTTGGTAAATGGCTTAGTCTAAGAGCTATACATATAATACATATGAGAACCCGAGTTTAATTTTAAGAATTTGATAAAAATCTGATGAGACACTATACATCATGAGGCACAGACTGAACATTTCCTGAGGCTCAATATCTCCTTGTTCTAACTGAAATCAGTCACATTCAAGATCAATGTGAAATGTTCTTAAAAATAACATATAAAGTGGCTGAGGAAGATCTTTAAAGTGAACTTCAGCCCTCCCCTGACAAATGTACATACTCCTGTACACACACATAAATATACCGTATTTTAGGGACAGCTTAAGAGTTCCTGGGGCTAAAGAGAAGCCAGAGGCCAATATCAGTGATATGAGGTATCGACCCCATCATTGCATAGTGTCACTGTATGAGACAAACCCTCTACATGCAGGAATAGCTATTTATCATTTCACCTGGTGTTTGTATAACAGAATTTGGGAATACATCTGCCAGATGGACTCCTTGTAAAATTATGTACTAGTGGAATCTCTAGTCACCAGAATCTGGGATTGGGCTTAAAAATCTGCATCCTAATAGAAAGACTCTTTTCCTCAAACCTGGGTGACTCCAAGGGCTGTACAAGTATCAAAATGGTAGCTGCCCTTTCCAGAGTCCATGAGAGATGTGGAAGTCATTATGTCTACATGTAGCAAAGCAAGCCTCAGAAGAGCACGGTACCCTATCATTACTCTTTCTCTACAGCCACACGGGTGCTGTGTGGAAAGGGTATGGACAGTACATTCTAGACGGTTTACTGATATACATTTGGTAATAACCTCCCACATCTGTAATTACAGAATACAATGAACTCTGCTGGTATAAATGATAAGTGGGTGCACAGCATCCATCTGATAGAATGACAATTAAAAGGAGGGGGAGAATATGGACACAATCAGATGGAAATTTCCAGAGGAGATTAACTTTCAATTTGGTCTGCAAAACAAGTAGGAAGCAGAATTTCTCAAATACCTAAAGGGGAAAAAATAGAAGATGTGTACATATATATATAAACAGACTGACAAGCATGTGCACACACTATGCACACCTGACTATATGTGTTTTGGTGAAATAAATATAGCCTGAAATCTTTCTAATATTTATGATTACTCTATGCACTCATGTGTACCACCATGAGCATATGAATGCTAAAGGTGAACTTGTGAAGTCAGTTTTCATTCCCTGTTTAGATGTGCCTATTCCTGTGAAGTCAGCTATAGCCCAGGTAAGTTCAAAGGTTGAAATTGAAGGAGGTTCATATGGAAAGAGCAGAAGCCTGCAAAGTATGTATACCCTACTAAAGAGAATGGGGAAATACCTTAGAGCGGAAAAATAAAAGAGTTTTTAATACCAGATTGATCCAATCTCAGATGTGTTTTAGGAATGCATGCTATATGGAGGTTGGAGTAGGAAAAGGCAACTTCAGAGCAATAGAAGGATCATAAGGGTTTATTATCTGGGGGTAATATACCAAAAATTCAAGTTCCGGTGCTCATTCTAGATTCATTAGGTCTGGAGCAGGGTTCAAGAGTCTGGAGTTTTCTGTCAGCATTTGCAGGTCATTCTAAACTCCACAGATTATAACTGAAGTAACATTAAAAACAAACTACATCCCACCATCAACACTTCTCCATGTCTCCTTGGCTAGTTTTCTCATGTAGCTCCCAATTAGCTCATTGCCAAGAAACATTCATAGACATCTCTGAGCAACAGTGATCACTGACAGCTGACAGTTTCCTGAGAGTACAAGGATAGAAGATCTTTCTCGATATAAGTAAAACCTGACTATTTTGAGAGAGCCAAACATGGGAGTTGCTTCCACATCTCTTGTAACATTTGAAACTTAGACATTCTGTTTCCATACCCACAGCCAAAGTTGTAGTGATGTACTTAAAAACCAACATCAGCTGCAGTGCTGAATTCTAGGACTCCCATCTCCCAACATCAGCATCTCTGAAAGAAACTTTGCAGAAACTGAAAGCTGGTCTGTATAGGTAGTAACACATCAAGGGAAACTTATTTAGTGTGTGATCATAACCTAACTAACATACTTGCCTTATTCCACTTAAAAAGCCACAGAAACCTACTTACAAATCACCTCTGTAAATACAAGTTACTGTGGAAGGACAGAAGCTCAGTGAGGCAGAGGAACATGATCCCAGCCAGATCTACCTACAGGAGAAGAACCCCATCCCATCTTTGCAGTACCTTCCTTTCATCATATCACATCTCAGAAGCAGCTTCTGTTTAGATCCGTGGAACTTAAGGAGACTGTCCACTGGATCATTCCCTGACTACTTGGACACTCTTCAGAATGTCACACTCTGAAATGAAACTCATCTTGGCATCAAGCGTTCTTATTTGTGAACTGGGCTGTTGTAGCGATTTAGTTTACTGAAATATTACTGCCTTAAAAACTATTAGATTTTTCAGTGCACTGAGGGAAAAATTACATTAGATCCCACATCGTGTGAAATTAATAATGTTTGAAATTTCAGTAATTGATATAGTTTCAATATATACTTATATATGTATACTTAAAACTGAGCTGTAAACAGAGAGAGCAGTCTGGGAAGAGTTTAAAAGTTAAACAATACAGCAACACAAACAATGCTGTCTAAAAGGACATGTACTCAGCTCAGTTAGTAGAGTACTTATCTAACATGCAGGAAGCTCTAGGAATAATGCACACCCACCACCACGCCTACCAGATATAAATAGTGGTTCATTCCTACAATACCAGAATTGGCGAAGTAGAGGCAGGAAGGCCCAAAGTTCCAGGAAGTCTTGAGTTATACAATAAGTTTGTGGCCAGCCTAGGCTACAAGAGCCCCTGTCACACAAATACCCAAAGAAAGAAATCCACTGCTTACTGTGTACCTTACCTACCAATGGGTAATGGACTGTTGAACTAGATTCAGCATGCTTTCAACCAACACTCAGTTGGGTCTTTGGGATTCTGCTCTAAGGGAGGAATGACAGTTTCTTGACACCTAAGAGTATTTCAGGAGATGATGGCTCACCTGGAGTGGTATGGTGCTTCTAAGATATAGTTGTAGTTCTAATTCAGGCACATAGTCTTTGGTCAGTCTACATCAGAGCTTTCTTTAATCACAAGAGTGGAGAGACCTGACATGGCATGTGATCTATGGACAAGAGTGTAGCCAACAGAGAAAATGCTCTAGTTAAATTGCCTTCAGGAATGTGAACTTTATATTGTACCCATGTTTAATTTTCTAAATTACAGTGCCAACGGAACAAACAGATTGTGTATCAGTATGACTGTGATTATGTCTACTTCTGATACGTAACTCACTTTTAAAATTATACTTACCTCTTACTATGAATAAAGATAATTACCTTTACCTGAAGGGAGAGAAGTGGGGGTTAGGGGTGGGTACTTTCTCAGGTTCTTGGAGAGCATCAGAAGGGCAGAGACTGCATCTTCTGAAGCAGGACTGTTTCAGGGGTTCTTTACTATTATCTGTATAAGTTGTTCACTAATGAAACACCTGTTTATCATTTATCATTTATCTTGGGTCTAATGAAGTCATTAATACCCCACAACAATGGTTTGAAATTAAAATCCTATTGAAGAATATAGTTATTGAATTAGTAGGAAAACTAACTCCTTATGACTGGACAGATCATTTCAAAAAGAAGCTGAGAACTGATCTCGGTTAGATTACAGCACACTGACTTAGCCCTGACAGGGAGGTGGGGGGAAGTAAACACAGCAAAGTCACAGCACAGAACTACACAGGTGTGTTTGTCATTATGGATTTAATCACAAGAAAGCAACTTTTCTGTCCTGGGGTCATCTGCTGAATGTTATCCAACTTCTCCTTTTTAGTTGTCCCTCAACTCACTTGGAAGGACCACAAATTAAAGGGCAGCCACGTGTATGTGAACACCAGACACATGAGTGGTTAAGGGAAAAAACCCTACATGCCACTTGGTTAATTTCTGGTTGTTTTAAATTTGTTTTCTTTCACAATACATGGAAAGCAAATCTCTCATGTGGCAGTCTGAATTTCTTCATCTCACTGACAAAATGACCCTCCTCAATGGTCACTCACGAAAAGAGTATAACTTCATTCTACTCATGCAAGACATGCAACTAACATAAATGAAAAAACTTCAAATATTTTGATCCTGACATTGAGGCTTTTCTCCAAACTAGTTAGAATATGGTTATATTGACATCCACCCTCCATTACAGGCCCTTACTATTTATATTATGGTTGGTAAGAAATCCAGATATTGAGTATAGCTAAGTGTCTATGTAGGCAATTTACCATCCCAGAGAGTGCAAAAAGGAAAAGAATATCATCCCTAGATAGTACAGTAATAAAACATAGCTGTGAGTGTAGTTCATGTTAAAACACACATGGTTCTTGATCCTTTCTGTAGCATGCTCTTACACACACACACACACACACACACACAGCAAAACAGACAAATAAAATAGGAAAAATAATTCTATTGTTTCTTCATTTCACTTAAATTTGTTCATTTGACTGATCAAATAAAAATAATAAATCAAATTCTTATGATCTGATTCTTTAGGCCTTGAGATAGCCTTGTGGGTAAAGATGCTTGCTGTCAAAGCTAAAGACCTAAGTTAAGTCTTCTAGACTTACAGAATTCAAAATTAGGAGAGAACAATTCAAATCCTAATTTGGCCTCTGACCTTATGTTTACAATGGCAAGGGTTCACCTGCCCACACAGACACTGACAAATAAATAATTAAAAGTGTAGAAAGAGTTCACTTAATTCTTCAAGACAATATCTGTCTAAACATTTGCTGTGCTCACAAGTTTTGTATATCAATGAAAGAATTGCAAAGGTGGAGTGTTCCTAGGACTCAGGAGACCATCTAAAAAGAAGAGGATATTCTTGTGTTTATGTGAACATTGAGGTCACATTTGAGAAGTGTTTTTTATATAAGAGACACTATTGTGAAGCAATTTGCAAATATCACGCCCCCCTCTAAACAATAATCCTGAAGCACACACCAAGGAAATAACAGAATTATGAAGAGTTTTGAAGAATTATTGGAGCTGGATTTGAAAAGTCATATGTGCTTCAATGTGTAGCTCTTGATGTTTGTGGAAACTGATTCAAATAAGATGTTCAAGTGAACACTGAGAAGTGAAAACAATAAAGAAGTTAGTAGTGCAATTCTTGGGATGGAGTAACAGGTTGGAGATGGGAATTCAAAGCAGAAAATATGGAGGTCAACAGAGCTTTTATTTTTAACGTAAATGAATACTCCCTCGGGTAATACCAAAAACTACTAATAAAGAATAACCTTTTGTGGTATATATCATCATATCTCCATCTCCAAACTAAAGGGATTATAACAGCTATTGAAAATCTATTAAGAACCAGTCAGGAGTGTTGCAGGCTTTTAATCCCAGCCTTTGAGGCTGAGGTATGCAGATCTCTATGAGTCCAAGACCTGCCTGGTGTATAAGAGCAGGTTCCCAGGCAGCCTCTGAAAAACCTGTTCCAAGAAACAAAAAAAAAAATTCTACTAAGAAAACTATGAAAAGGAGTCATCAAGAATGCAACCAGATCCAAATTATAAAGGATCTCAGTCTCTTCTTCACTACCTTGCCAATATGCCATGTTGACATTTTCTGCTTAGTGTATTTGAACAGTGTCACTGCTGGCCTACAGCACACATGCACTGGAGTTTCAGGCTTATTCTGCATGTATGAAAGCTTAGTTGGGGCCAAAACCCCATACCAGTCAGCTCTGCCCTAAAACCACATGGTCCAAAGTGATAAACTGAATTTGGGCAAGTACAGGTGGTACCTAGTTTTGCAACTTGGTGTGGTTCATTGGGTACAGCAAACACAGGTAGCTCCCAGAACTTCCTTGAGGGCAATTAATACTTATCAGTTGATTCTTCTGTTCAATCACCCTGAAGGTAACTTAGGGGAAAAACAAACCAAAATTCTATTGCTTAAAAACTTTAGATGGTCTGTTTTGTTTGTTTGTTTGTTTTTGTTTTTCTTTCCAACATACTTTGCCAAGTTCCTACATAGTTTTCTTGGAGTAAATTCAAAGCAGTCATTATATGGAAGCTCATGGAGCAATGAAATGAGACCTGACCCTGAAAAATAAAAAGACATTTCAGAGCAGTGACTCTCAGGTCCTACATTTGAGATACACAAGAGCATCAGCTTATTTCATGAGGCCTACAAATAGGATGCTAAATAGGGCAGTGCTGAGCAGAATGTCTTCAGGAATTAGTACACACACACACACACACACACACACACACACACACACACTCAGGAATTAGCACACACACACACACACACACACACACACACACACACACACACACACACACCACTGCTATTAATTCCGAGTCAAGAAGGGATATTTCTTAGAGTCAAGTAGTATAACTGGGCTGATCACAGTGAGTTCTAAGTGTGAATGCGTCATCGTCTCTTACATCAGAGGCCGTTTTCTGACACTGATTATGACAGAGGATGACGTCTCTGGCGTAGGAGAGTTTCCGCCTAGCTACTACAGTGTGGCTTTTGGACTGTAGAGGATAGGACAGAGTGTGATAGTAGCTGTGAACTTGGGGGCTGAGCTTCACTCTGGGGCTGTGCCCCAGCCCTCGGAGTGTAGGGCTGTAGCCCCAAACTTGGTGTTTCAGCTTTTAGTGTTCCATAGAAGAGTGTTTTTTTGACTTGATAGGACAGAGTGCAATAGTAGCTGGGGATAGGGGGGCTGAGCTTTTACTCCGGGGCTGTGCCCCAGGCCTCAGAGTGTAGGCCTGCAGCCCCACACTGGGTGCTTCAGCTTCTCTTGCTCCAGCTCTCCAGGACTCTGGTGCTGGAGGTCAGAGTGCCAGTGTTGACGCGTCAACTGAGATAAGGAGGTGGAGAGGGCAGTGGTGCCAGCCGGCCCCAGAACCCTTCCCTTTCCCAGTGCCCCCCTGACTGTGCTCTGCTCTGCTGCTGTCCATCTGTCCAGCTGCAAGGCCCCCCATCGTGGGCAAGGGATGGCGGTGCCTCGTACTGCCACCGTGGTGTGCCCATGGAGGATTTTTTGAGCTGCTGCCAGTTCTAATTATCTTCATGTTCTGTGAATTTAAAGTAAGTAGTGCCATGCTCATGAATAAAAATGCTCTATGGAGGTTCTAAATGAAATTAGGATTTTGGTCATTTTCATCATGTTGGCTGTTTGGGGAGAAAATACACAAAATTAATCCACAGTTGAAGTCTATTGCCTATAGAAGTACACATGCAAAACAAGGGAAGGGAGTGGATTATTTTTCCTTGGGTTGCTGGGAAAGTCTTTAGACTGAGCAAATAAGTTTCAGTAGATGAGGTGTGAAAACAGCATTGACAGGAGCTCACAGCATAAGTGAGCCAAGGGCCTGATGTGAAATGATGCTTACTGTAGACCAGTGGGTCTCAAGGATTGGTGTGGGGTGTGAGATCCAGCACAGGCTCATCAGTGGTGAGACCCATAGAAAAAATGTATAGATATTCCTGATAGTATGAGAATCAAATGTCAAGGAAAAAACACAGGAAGGGAGAATTGATAGGGGTAAGGATCTAGAGAAGTTGGTCCTAAATGGGGCAAGAAGAAATAAGAGCCAAAATGAGTGTGACTTTCTTGATTAGCTGTAGAGAGGGGTGGGATGTGTGGGAGAATCTAGAATAATCCCAAGTTCCTGGCTGTGTCAGTTAAGTTACTGAGATGAGGCTTATGGGAAGAGAAGCATATTGTAGATGAGAGATGATTTCAGGTCACACACATCTCCCTCAGAATCCACAATTAGGGCCTAGGGAGATGGCTCAGTTCAGAAAGGAAAGTGCTCTGGAGTTCCTTATGTAAATGCTGGGTGGAGGTGTGAATAGAGGAATCCCAGGTTCACTGGTAATCAGTCTATCAGAGAATGTGTGAGCTCTAGATTGAGTGAGAGACTCTGCCTTAGAAAAATTGAGGTAGAAAAGGAAGACATTACCACAGCAGCCTCTGGCTTTTCATATAAAATACACAGGCACCTAGCAGTTACCAACACTTATTTTTGATAAGGTTGTGGGTGAGGAACATGGAGGGATTTTGCAGACTTGTCTGGATTTTCTGTGGTTCAGTGGGCTGTGTGGATGTGTGTTGCATTTTGTAAGGGAACAGTCCTCTCCCCTTCAGGATGGTGTTAGCTGTGAGTTTTCTATTGGTGCTGTTTGTCAGATTGAGAAAAGTAGTCCTAGTTTGCAGTCTCCTGATGATTAGAAGGTTGATTTTCTTACATATTTTATTACTATCTGTTGAGATCTTCTTTTTCTTCATTTCTTTTACTGTGGATTTTGACATTGGGTTTTTTAACTGAACATTACATACCTTTCTGTGTATATATGGTGTGTGTGTGTGTGTGTGTGTGTGTGTAAATGCAAAGCCCCAAGAGTCGGTTTTATCCTTCTACCACATTGGTGATGGGGGTCAAACACAGGTCCTGAGGATTGGTGGCAAAGTTTTTACCTGCTGAGCTATCTTCCTGGACCAATAATATTTAAAATTTTTATTTAGATTTATTTATTATATATAGTGTGTTCTTTCTCCTTATATCCCTGCAAGCCAGAAGAGGGCACCTCATTGCAGATGGTTGTGAGCTACCGTGTGGATGCTAGGAACTGAACTCAGAACCTCTTGACAACTAGCTAATGTTTTTAACCATTGTGAGATCTCTCCAGCCCCTTGTCCCCACATATTTTTTACAAAATCTTTTATGACTATAAATTTTCCTATTACACACTGAATTCGTTGTTTTGTGTTGCATTTTATTATTTGAAAAAAAAATCCTTTATGTTCATGGATGTTTTGCTCTTGCATGTATGTCCATGTGTCACATGTTTGCTGTGCTTAAAGAAACCTGGAAATGGGGTCATAGATAGTGGTGAGCCACCAAGTGGATCCTGGGAACCAAACATGGGTCATTTATCTACAAG
The DNA here is from genome assembly GCF_943737965.1 of Phodopus roborovskii. Taxonomy (NCBI): domain Eukaryota; kingdom Metazoa; phylum Chordata; class Mammalia; order Rodentia; family Cricetidae; genus Phodopus; species Phodopus roborovskii. The sequence continues at coordinate 3,709 of NW_026126011.1, read as the reverse complement.
AATGACAAATGCTCTTAACTGCTGAGCTCTCTCTCCAGCCCTTCCTGTTTTTTTGATAACTAATTTTAAGCCGTTGTAATCAGAGAAGATGCTTCTTGACATGGGAATTTTTTAATTGAATTTTTACTATTTTAAACTATTTGTATGTGTGTGTATGTGCTTGTAAGCTTCAGCTGCCCAAGGAAGCAGCAAGAGGGCATCAGATCTCACAGAGCTGGAGTCATGGGCAGGCACTTAGGGACTTCTTGACATGGATTCTGGGAACTGAAGTCTGCTCCTCTGCAAGAGCAGCAAATGTTTTCAGCTGCTGAGCCATTTCTTTGGGCTTGGCCCTGTGATTTGATTATTTAAAGAAACAAAACAAAAAAACAAACAAAGAAACCATTGAGGTGTGTTTTAGCTTAGTGCCTGGATTTTTTCTGAAGAATCTTCCATGTACATTTGAGAGTGAATGTATTTTCTGCTATTATTGCATAGTATTTTGCTAATATGATAGTCTAACTTATTTGTAGTGTTTTTACCTTGTTCTCTTTTCATGCTGACTCACTGAAAGTGAGATCTAAAAATAATTACTGTTGATGAACGGTTTGTTTTATCCTTACTTCAACAGATTTTACTTCATTTTGTGGTTCTCTTGCATAAAATCCTACAACTTAAAGACTGAGCTAGCCTTTTCAATCACATCTTTGTGTCTAGTAACAGTTTTAGTCTTAGTCTTTTTACCTGCTATCAGAGGAGTCAATCTACTTGTTTATGATCAGTTAGTATTGGGGCCTGGTGATAAAGACTAGAATAACCCACTGAGGGAAGATGGATTCAGGAAGAGATAATATATGCAATTAATTACTCTGTGAGATGTGGAAGAATATTTTAGAGGGTATGTGGAGGGCTTGGTTATACATTCATAGTCTTTGGAGAGAGATAATCGAAATATTTGCCATGCCTGAATATCTGTTCTTGTGATCCTAGAGGCAAATCATTGTTATCATTGCCTTGCAACATGATATCACACTTTTGTGTATGTGGCTCAGGTGAGAAAGAGACAGGACCAGGATAAAATATTTTTAACCCTTTTCTGAGCCCTTGCAAGGTCAGTCCTGTACCTGAAGGATCTAAAACACAAGATTAAAGGAACTCTCCATAAAACCCAGAGCAGAGGCTGTGCACCTACACTTTGGATCCTTTCTGGAGTCACAGATGTAAAAAGGAAAATAAAGATACAGGGAATAAAAAAAGAGGATACTATTGCATTATATATTTTTTTTTTTTGGAGAAGCTGTAGATAGCAGCTTGTAAAAGGTCCTTGTCATGTACTAGCATAAAACAGGTTTTATAGATAGTAATTATCTAAGGATTTGTTGTTCATTTTGTCAGACCCCCAAGGAGAAGACAGCTGTGGAGTTTCTAGATGGTGTATGTTGATGCCTGGAAAGAGTCAAGCCCATCATTTCTAGGGTTGTTTTTGAAAGAGCCATTTTCTTTTTGGGGCTCCAACTGCATTAATTTAACTCAAGAGACAGGAAGGAAGGGTTTAAATCCCAACTCTGAAGCTCTGTCAGTTGTTTCTTGTCACTCTCCCTTCCTCAGAGGACAAGCTGCAGATAAGTGTTTTTCCTCTGCAGGAAATGTTATTTCAAACCCAGTGCATATGGATAAATCATGAACTTAAACTCAGGGGAAAAGAACCCAATCCAGATCATTGATACTTTTTTTTTTTTTTTTACTGGATGTTAAAAATCTTTGGTAGGGATGGTGTCCCTCACCCATTTCCTAAATAAATACATGGAGATTTATTCTTACTTACGAATGGCTGGTCTTAGCTCAGCTTTTTTCTAGCCAGCTTTTCTAAATTAAATTATCCCATTTCTCTTTATGTGTTGCCTCTGAGCTCTTTTCCCTTGCTTTCTATATGCCTTGCTTTCCTTCTTACTCTGTGACTGGTGCCCTTGGTGCCTCCTCCTCTTGTCCCTGGATCTTCTCTAGGTCTCTCCTCCTATTTATTCTCTCTGCATGCCAGCCAGCCCCTGCCTATTTTTTCCTGCCTAGCTATTGGTCTGTCCAGCTCTTCATTAGGCCAATCAGGTGTTTTAGACAGGCAAAGTAATGTAGCTTTACAGAGTTAAACAAATGCAACATAAAAGAATGAAACACAGTCTTTTCTTGATACTATATCCTTATCCTTTAACTCTCCTGGAATCTCCCCATAACTTCTGTTTGAAAACTACTGTTTCACCACACTTAGCCCCTCAATAAGAACAATTGTAATTTACTAGAAAACATGTTTGGAGGCATTCGCTTTGTATTTTATGGTAGCCCATTCAATATGAATAGAGTTGGCCACAGCCAACTGCGCCTGTCTTTGTACCAGTACTGTTGAAGAAGCATGCTTATAGGTTTATTTTCTTTGTCTCTGAAGGTTGTGGCAGCAGTGCCTGAAGATATGACAACAAGCTTTGATCCTAGTGAGCCATCATTAGAATCGCTGATATGTGTGGTTGCCATTGTACTGCTTACCATTTTCTTATTTCTTTGGAGAGGATACAGATCAGTAAGTAGCCACTTATAATAAGCGAATCGGTCATTCTAGGTTTTTTTGTTTTTGTTTTTTAGTTTATTTCCTTTTATGTGTATGACTGTTTTGCTTGTATGTATGTGTGTGTGTTATGTGTTCCTGATCTACAGAAGTGATTAGTGGGCCATTGTTGGATGCCCCGGAGCTGGAATTACTGATGACTGTGAGCTAGAATGTGTCTATGATGGCATTTAAACTTGGTCCTCTGCAAGACTAACAAACATGCTCTGAGCCATTTCTCTCTAACCTGCATTTTATGTTTAGACTGTACAACGAATTGGAGAAACTTGTTATTTCAGGGGAATGAGTTAGGTCTTAGTGTTCTGCGTTATGCTAACAGGTGGTTTTTAAAAACTGAACAGGGATTAACAGAAATATTTTTATGTAAGTATATTTTAAAGGATTTTATTGTAGGGATACTACACACTAGTACTAAAGCCTCAACTTTCTTTCTTTCCCTTTTCTTCTTTAAATTTGGGGTGTCTGTGTTTAGTGTTTTTAACAATATTAAAAAGTTTGCAGCTGTATCTACTTCCCAACTAAGAGTAAATATCCCTACTTTCATGGCTCTCCTGGATCCCAATATTGCTTTTTCCTATGCTAACTGTTTTTAAGGAGGGAGTCATAACATAGCCTTTTCTTTCTGAGACTTCTTTTAGATGTTGGCCTTTGTGCTTCTGACTGACTTCATTTCTAATGTCTTCATGGTTTTTCTTCCTTACCTTCTGCTTACATATATCCCACTGTTTTTTTTGTCAATTTTTTTCTTCCAGTTTTCTGTCTCTGTTTTCTAGGTGGCATGAGTGTTTTTTGTTTGCGTCCCTTGACCACTTTACCCTATCCCCACTGTCTCAAGGGTGGATTTATCCCTTCCTCATCAAAAGCTGAAGTATGAAGAAGAAAAAGACTAATGAGTTTTTTAGTCAGTCAAGGTCTAGAATCCAATGAGTTTTTCATATATTTTTATTTTGATTATTAACCGTAGGAGATTTAATAATGGTGGCTCCTTAAAATACTTTTTGTTAGGAGCGCAATATATGCATGGGAAACATGGGGTTAAGTGTAATTATACAGTTTTCTTTAGAATGAGACTGTTTCAGAGCCTTTAATATAATAACACACATGATACCACACAAT